>NC_079896.1:27346049-27347553 GCF_024868665.1 Triplophysa rosa
TCTCTCTCTCTCTCTCTCTCTCTCTCTGTCTCTGTCTCTGTCTCTCTTTCTCTTTCTCTCTCTCTGTCTCTGTCTCTCTCTCTGTCTCTCTCTCTCCCTGTCTCTCTCTCTCTCTCTCTCTCTCTCTCTCTCTCTCTCTCTCTCTGTCTCTCTCTCTCTCAGTCTCTCTCTCTCTCTCTCGCTCTCTGCCAACGTTAAACCACTGTTTAAAGCTGTTGTTAATGCTGTAAATCGGCAATTCAATGCGCGATTGCGATTTATTTTCTCTAATTCTAATAGTTTCTCTGTTCTCTGCATGTTTATGCATATATTTAGACTTCTCTGTCTTTAATCTAGCTTTGTACAGTAGTCTGTCTGCAAGTCCCCACAAAGTTAATAAATCCCCAATAAGAGTCATTTACAGAGCCCTGTTTACTGTGCACTACAGAAAAGGGTTTTGTGTCCACTATTACTGCTGACTAACATGAAAACAATAGGAAAAAACATGTTCTTTACTTTAAAAACAGCTGCTAAATTAAAAAGAGTTATGAAGGATGTGTTTGATTCCCAGCGAACACAAACAGAGAAAACTTTAACACACTTAGGATGAAATTGTCTGACATATACATCAAATGGAAAACATTTAAATCTGTGTAATGTGTCCAGAATCAAACTGAATGACTAATGTCAAACATCCAACAGAGCGTCACACACGACACGACGATGACAGACGTCAAACATTCTTATAATGTCACTTATGTGCACTTATGTCCCAGACACCTGTACAGCCATCAGCCTTGTTTGTTTGTTCAACGATAGCTAGAAATCAATCAAACAGAACACACAAATGATTGGCGAGTTATTCTCAACACGCTTCTGCAACTGATTTCCGTTCACCGCTTCAGACATCGACTGCTGTTCCTCTTTCTGTTCAATAACTCTCACAACACACGTGTGATGATTTTACTGCGTGTGTGTTCAATATTTCACTCGTGTGTTACACCTCATCCAGTGTATGGACAAGTTTCAGATTCTCCCTTAAAGTTCAGAGCAGACAGACAGAAGTTCTGATGAAGTATAAAGTCATGTGAGACGGATGATGAATCTGTGTGTTGTTTTAGGATGATTTTGATATCAGCCGTGATCAATAACTGGTGTGATGTGTTGTTACTCACCGGGTTTGTGGCCACTTTCTCTAGTGTACATACGCGTCTTCATTTGTGCCGTCTGTTGAGTGATCTTCCCTTCACACTTCCTTCCCTATGAGTGACTCGAGACGCGGGTCGTCACACACTCCAAAGAAATCATGAACGTCTAATATATGTGATCAGCTAACAATGACGTGTCCATACGTCTGTCTGGCTGTACACACTTCACACGCCGCTCTCACTTGGGTTTAACTACTACTGGACGAAAAAAAACTGAGAGACACAGAGACAGAGAGAGACAGACAGACAGACAGAGAGAGACAGAGAGAGAGAGAGAGAGAGAGAGACAGAGAGAGAGAGAGAGAGAGAGAGAGAGA
>NC_079896.1:27349552-27402052 GCF_024868665.1 Triplophysa rosa
GAGAGAGAGAGAGAGAGGGAGAGAGAGAGAGAGAGAGAGAGAGAGAGAGAGAGAGAGAGAGAGAGAGAGAGAGAGAGAGAGAGAGAGAGAGACAGACAGAGAGAGAGAGAGAGAGAGTTTTCCGCTCTCTGCTGGACAGGAGGATGTACTTGTACAATATGTTGATGCCTGATAAGAGCCAACAAATGCCTGTAAACCATAGATAAGAACCACCAACACCCCCCCCCCCCACTCCACTCTCTCTCTCTCAATTTTCAATTCAATTTCAATTTCAAGGTACTTTATTGGCATGATTGCGTGTTCTTACAATATTGCCAAAGCATTGAACATATAACAAAAGACATACATTAAGTACAAACATGAGATTAAAAAAAAATTAAACTAACTTCTCTCTCTCTGGTCAGTCTCAGGTCTCAGTGAAGGTTCTTGGACCACAATCAAAAGGAAGCTCAACTTGCATCACAACTAAATAACACTGTAAACTCACGCATGCACGCACGCACGCACGCACACACATACATCACATCTCTCATCACTACTTTCCTCTAATGTATGTCACTCTACTGTAATCAAAAAAGTCCCAAAATAACTTGAGAAACACTCAAGACACAGAAATCAGAGCGTTTATGGATATCGTCTCTAAAACTCACTCTGGAAATCACTCTGTTCTCAGGTTAGACGTGTGTGTGTGTGTGTGTGTGTGTGTGTGTGTGTGTGTGTGTGTGTGTGTGTGTGTGTCCAGTGTAGTTTGATGTCATGTTAGTGGTGATCTCGGGGTCTCAGTGTTAAATTGAGAGTTTAAACAGCACTGTGAAACAGACACACACACACATTATTATTCTTTATTAATTGCTTTATTGTTGTCTTCACTCTTGTAAGTCACTTTGAATAAAAGCATCAACAAATAGAAAGATTCAATATTCAGCATGTGTGTGTGTTTATGTGAACTATTCATCACACATCATAGACTCTGTCTCCATAAGAAGAGTTCAGATGCTAAACCCTCTTAAAGCCATCTCTGTCAAAAAAGAGATTGTGATGTTGAGTGACTGCTCTACCTTATACTCAAATAACCCACACGCTGCTCGGTCTGAAATATCTGTGATTTCTGAAGTAAATGTAGGAGCCTGATGAAAAAGCTAATTTAAACCAAAAGTCGTCTAACAGACTTAGAGGCTTTTCATATGTTCTTAAAGGACTCATCGGATGAACATTTTTAACAAGTTGGCATGATTTATTAGGGTCTTAATGAAATGTCTGTAACATATTTTGCTTAAAAACACTCAGTGGTTGTGTAAACGACAGCCCTTTGCCTTGTCAAAAACACCTTTACTCACAGCAATCCGTTTTGGTGTATGTCTCTTTAAATGCTAATGAGGTTATTGTGCACCCCACCCCTCTTCCATCCGGGGTGTTGACACAACGCTCATGTAGTGTTTCCCAATGCTGGTCCTCAGGCAACACCTCCCACAATCTTTTAGATTCAACTCAACAGCTTGTTGGTGTGTTAATTAGGGAGACAGTTGTAACATTCTGGGATGTGTGCACTGATGACCAGGGTTGGGAAACACTGGTGTAGTGCTGTGGGTGTAAACATGCAGATTAATGAGCGGTTATATTATAATAAGAACCCCTTTCTATGTCACAAGGGGAACGAAATCTGATCGGCTGAATTACTCACATGCTTGCAGAAAAAGGCTCACCAAAACAAAGTTACTGGGTTCTTCTTTTTCAACATTTCTGATTTGATAGATGCACTGGGGACCCGATTATAGCACTTAAACACAGAAAAATTGGGATTTTCATCCGATGGGCCCTTTAAGAGCAACCTAAATACACGTGGACTGGATCACATGAACCTCGGACCAACATGTGTTATTAATTGTGTATAACTGGATCACAAATCCCATAATAACCACATCACAACCACACTGACATGTCCATGCATCCTGAAGAGCACTGCATTACACTCGCTCACCTCAGCATGTGTCATACAGACCTGAGCCTCATTTATTTATATAGCACTTTTCATACATCAAAATGTAACTCAAAGTGCTTCACAGGTGCAAAAGAGTAAAATATTACAAATGATATAATATAATAATAATACAAATGTGTGTCAGTAAGGAATGACCCAGAACACCTTAGCAACCACCTAACAGTGAACCAATGAACCATCACACACAACTGAAAAACACACAGAATTATCCTGGACTTATTAAGAATGAAAGTGAATTGAGTGACATTTTGCTGAAGCTCACAGATATCATCACGCTCGCTCGCTCACACCTGCAAGTATGACTAAATTTAACCTTCATGCGTGGCTGCTCTTGTGTAAAACACACGTTACTAACCCTTCAGCCCAAACAAACAGCTTCATACCGCTCCTTTAGAGTGCTGCTGTCAATCATTCAAGAACAAAACATGAAATAAAACTAAAAGAGTCAACACTGTATGAAGACTGCGTGTGTGCGGCCAAGTGCTCTGTACCCAGGATGCACCTGGAGCAGCAGAGGGAGAATGTCAGGGACAGCTGTTTCCTGTCCACACTTCCTGTTTCAGCACGGGGGGGGGGGGGCATGGGCTAAATGTTGGGGGCAATGAGGGGGGCATTGGAGGGGTTTGGTGTCTTGGTGAGACCGTCGGTCATTCTCTAAACAGGATATATCTGCCACGGTCACAGATGTGAGCACACGAAGCGTCATTCATTACTTCTGTCTTAATACGCTGTAGAGGGGCCGGCGGGTGTCTGATTGAGAGAGAGGGTCCGATGAGAAGAGGCCAAGAGCCAAATCCTCGATTGCCTTTACAGCCTGCATTTAACCCAGATTATACAGCTTCAGAAGAATTACACAGAGCACTAACATTAGTCCGTGTGATTTGGGTCATATCTTTATCTTTTTATAGGGTCACTAGACGACACACACACGAGCTCGGGATCATGTGACCTCAAGATCAAACTCTGATTTGACAGGGAAACTTCATGACACGTTTTGTGAAACTTCAGACTTTGTTTTGTCAAATAAGCTTTAGTTGTGCTTCAATAGAACACACTCCTTACGCACGCACGCACACACACACACGCACACACGCACGCACATCACGCATGCACGCACACACACACACACACGCACACACGCACGCACATCACGCACACACGCACACACACACCCTGCACTCCTCTACACACTCTCATCACTCCTGAGTGTAAACACTCCTCATGAAGTTTCATCTTCTCACAGCCGTCAAAAACTTTTTCATTTCCAGGAGAACAATCATGTCATGATGGCATCTGAAGGCCGTGTGCATCCTGTCTGTGAAATAATAAAAGGCTGGACAAACTCAGATCAGATCAGTATCTACCCACCTCAATCTTTATGAAATATTTGTCACATATTCAAAACTCTCTCTGTTTTAAACATACATCATTAAACTTGTAATTTATTCATCTATTGTTTCACTAAGCACCGCTGAACGTTTTGTTTTTCTCTGTGCATCACAGCATCCAATGAATTTCACATTAGGGCTGAAGCATCACTTTAATAATGTTTCTGGAAAAGCTGATATCGATTGAGATCAAGACACCAACCAAACTACATTTCAAAGCATTTGATATCAGGGCTGTAAACAACATTCTACAACAACAACAACAGAAGATTTCATTTGAGCACAAAACACTCAGATGTAAGACAGCCAGAAAAAAACATATTTATATGAGTGTAGAAATAAATCTACATAAATAACCCTTCAAATGAAATAAACAACCATGGGTCATGTAAAGGACAAATTCACAAACAGTTACATTCAGTCAAAAAGCAAATTAACAATACATCCTGAGAATTTCACAAATTTGTGTGTGATGTCAGTTTCAGATTCTGACACATCACTGTACTAACCGTCCATCAGCGGAGATGACCAAAACTACTGACCTGAGAACAGTGGGGTGATTGTGAGAGCACATGTCCTACCAGCCGCCGCATTTCTGCTGTGAGTTCAGCCGGAGAACATCACCACATTTCAAACACTTTGAGTTGCTCTTCGCGTCCTTCTTTGGAATACTCCAGCAGTGGTGACATCGCACACCATACTTCTTATACCTGCAAAAACCACACAGAAGTGCATGGAGAGGTGCTCAGAGCTGAAGATATCTTCAGCACACAGGTGTGTTAGAAACAAAACCATCAGGACAAACGTTCTTCAAGAGCACGACTGCTGGTGTGGAAGAACTAGAACAGGCCTGATTCATTTTTCAATTCTAATGTATTTTTATAGCGCGATTTAGTGGCGAAGCAGCTTCACAGAAGGAAGACACTAGAAACAGTAAGAAAAATAGAAATCCCAGAACACAAGAAAGGATGAAATGTAACCTAGAGACTTTTCAGAATTGTGTGATGTGTATTCCGCACCTGATCCCGCAGGCGTTACAGAGAGGAGTCCCGTCTTCAGCGTCTCTCCAGAGCGGAGTTTTTCTCGTGAGACAGGACGCACAGATTTTACCTCCTGATGAAGACACAAACAAACACGTCACCACTAAATAAGATCTTTAGATTCTCTGAAGATCATGCGAGTGTCGTTAACTCGTGTGGTGGTATAAAGAGATGTACAGACTCCTGTGGGAAGTCTAAGGGATATTTGAATCAAGGCACAGGGGAAATGTTTCATCATTCATATAAACGCTGAAGGATGCGAAGTTTGCTCCCATCACTGTGAGCAGTGTCAGCCATGTTTAACTGATGTGTGTGAGGACAGCGTCCTCTGCTGGATGTGTCTGATACTGACGGGACGCGCCGCAGGAGTCGCTCTCCTCCTCTGAGCTGCTGCTCCTCTGTGAGGTTTGGACAGCTCTACAGCGGCCGCTCCTGGGTCTTCTCACGCGTCTCATCTCCTCACTGAAGACAAAAACAGCGATCTCATGTCAACTACACGTGCAACAACATATCAGCTTCACGCCGACTTTGTTTCTCTGATGATAAACTATCATCAGAATATTCTGACTATGCGCTATAGTAATGATACTGAAGAGACCTGACTCCACCTGTAGTTGGAGGTGATAACCAGCTTGCACTGGTCCGTGCTGGTGTCCACCTCTGGGTGCATGCTGAACGTGACCCCCTGCACATCAGGGTCCTGAGGATCGGGGCTCCGGGCGGGATGAGGCTGCTTCCTCTGCGTCCGCCTGCCTGACTCCTGGATGTCTTTGTGCAGGCTCTCCACACGATTATTATTGATGTCAGCTGGTTCCCCGTGAGCCTGCGTACTCTCATAAGCATCGATAGGAAGCCACAGGTCATCACCGTCTCGCTCAGACACCAGACAGGAGGTGAAATCCACGGGGCAGATCTCCGGGTCTGTGCGCTCGGAGCCGGTGGACAGGGCAACAGAATCACAGTCATGCGACTCGTCTCTGGACACGTCATGCAGCGTGGATGCGTTTTCACTCAGACAGATGTTCTCCTCTGTGTTGTTCATGATAAGCTCAGCGAGGCCGTCGGGTTCTTCCATTTCTTCTTCATCACTCACGTGTGTGAGGTGGTCTGTGGGCTGAGCGCTGTAGATGGCCGCAGGTGAGGGACTCTGGGCACGGGGCGGGACGGCGCTGGGGTCACCGCACGGGTTTAACGGAGTCTCTGCGGAGTCGGCTTGAGTCCGCTCTTCATCTCCAGAACGCAGTAACCACTCACACTGCTGATTTATCAGACGCATCACCTCCCATGCACTGCTGCTATCAGACTCACGCACGAGCGAGAAAGAGCCTGTGAAGTCTGATGAAGAGTCTTCATGGACATGGCTGTTGCAGGATGTCTCTCTGAGTGCCGATGAGCTCTCGTCACCTGCAGGTGGAGTGAGTTTGGTGGCCTCCAGAAGCAGGTAGAGGATTGTGGACGTGACCTGCTGATGCTGTACGTCTTCTGTAAGGTCCTGTGCATTAGAGCTCATGTTTCACTATTAAAAAGAAAAGATTCATGAGGGCTCAGCAGAAGATCTTGTGAACATGAAGCCGTATTAAACATCAGTGTAGTGGACGGATACTAGATTGTTTTGGTCCACTGGATGTCAATTAGCCATCTGATGCAACAATTATTGTGTGTTATATACATTCTTAAAACATGATAAGAGTAAATGTTTCACATCACACATGAACTCTTCACATCTGTTCATGTAAACATGGATGATAAACTCGACAGCAGATAACTGACAGTTTGATGTGGTAGTTTAATATTTCAGAGACATTTAATCCTGTGCGAGTGTGTTTAATGATATAGACTCACAGTGTAACCGATGAAAGAATGTCCTCTCACTCACTGTCGCTACAATGTATCACTGGAACTTCCCGCCCGCCTCCTGCACGCGCGCGCACTCTCTCTCACACACACACACTCACAGTGATCAAACTACACGCGTGATTATAAACACGTGAATATAAACTCACCACAACACAATGAGACGCGATAAACTTTCACAGAAGTTTTATAAACAAACTTCAGGCAATTTTTGTCGGCTCGGGACACTGAAGGTCACGTGACGTCACACGCAGGTGTCGCGAGTCTCACCTGAACACACACTACAGGCTCCAATGCTTCGCTTCAGCGTGCTGTTACTCTCACGAGTGGAAGGGTGTTATTTGTTTTTAAAGATGCCTTTGCCAGGCAAAAAACACCTGATGTATAAACAACTCAATTGGTGTGATTCTTTTGTTATAATATGTAAAGTTTATATGAACGTCTAGAGGAGAGTACATGATGCTTAATGATGAATAATGAATGAAAGCTCAAACAAAAGCATTGGACATGCACTGCTTACTGTACACATCAATGATCAAGAATAATGCACAGGACTTTTATTACTGAACAAACAAATGCATGTGTTTCTACAAGTTTATTATGTTGTAAACACTTAACAGTTATTTGCAGTAACAGGAGAGTTAAAGACAGAAGTTGTGTGAGAGCTGAATATTTCACATGAATGTACTAGATCAGAGTCACAGGTGGAATTCAATCATTCAGAGAACACAGAAATGTGTCTGTATTGTGGAATGTTTTGAGTAAATTTCACACAACCTGCAGCATCATCATCATATTTCAAACTAAAGAATATGGAACAAAGGAGATGATGCGTGTTTTAGGACAACAGATGTTTTTACATCATTTTCATGATAATGAAGTGCCCCGTTTTCATTGCTATCACACACGAAAACCTAGATTTCAAAATGTTTAAGTTAATCAAATAAAATATTACCGTAATGAGAATCACCAGAAAATGAGCAAAAACAAACGTTTTATTTTCAATCATTCGTATGAAAATGTGCGTCATTGTCATGAAAACAATGTCAGCGCGGCTGCTACAGAGACTTTACTGATGATGTTTAAGAGAGAATAACTCTGCAGCGCTTCTGTTAAAACTAGATTTATGAATTCAATGCGTCTGAATCTGTAAGGATTGCGTGTTCTAGAAGCAGCCGGATAAAAACCTCACAAACAGACGTTCCACACACATAAACAGCTCTCACCGGTAAAACACGGTGTGTCACACTTTCACCTGCACTGACATGAGAGGATTCATCACCTCATGATTATCATTGAGTGAATGTTTGATTGTAATTGTTTGGCGCTTGTGTCCTACAGTGCTCGGCATTCTGCAGGATTTCTTCGTTCATTAGCGTCAGTGAGGTTTGGGAACGTGACCGTCCACGTAAAAGTTGCGAGTGACTCTGGGCAGAGTGAGCTCGATGCCGTCCAGCTCAGGAGTGAGAATGATCTGACATCCCAGACGAGAATTCTCTTGCAGCATGGGGGCCATGTCCAGCATATCATCCTCCCTACAGTACACATGACATCACATGACACTCAACGCAAACCATACCTGTCTTGTATCAACGTAACACCGACTCGTCTTTACCTTTCCTCGGGTGCCGGAAGTTTAGCACAGAATTCACTCTTCACATACACGTGACACGTCGAGCACGCTAAAGATGCTTCACACGCCCCTGAAACACACCAAAAAGGGTGAGTTTAAAACAATAGCACAGATGAAGCTGTGAATGAGAAAGCTCACCCTCAAGATCAATTCCATGTTTATGTGCCAGATAAAGAGCATTATCTCCAACTTTCGCCTTGACTGGACTCCTCCGTCCGGACCGGTCGACGAATACAACATGAACACTGAAAGACATGAGAATCAAACATGTTACACACAGACCTCCACGTGGCATTCACTTCAGACTTGAATTAAGACCAAATTCAGATGGAGACCTACACTGCAAACACTAGAAATGACAACTTACACTTGTTCTTGCGTCTCCTCCTTCTGACAGTCACCTGACACAAACAAACAAACAGCATCGATTAATGTCGTTTAGAAATGATCAAACATAATAACGCAGATGAATAACTTATTGTCTCTTGGATTATACACCACTGAAGTCAAAGAAAAACTTAAGAACACACCCCCAATAGAGCGACTAACTCTACATCACAAACGCGGGTGTTTATGTCATGTGTTTATGTTTCGTGTGTTCTCTGTACCGGAAGCACTGACGCTCGGTGCGGAAACGCTCGCTCCCGCGGATCCGGTGCACAGGTTGAGACGGTGAAGCGGACAGATGCTGCAGTCCGGAGAAACTCGCACTAACCGCTGAGTGAAAGTCACGCTCGCCCGCACCGCTGCGGACGCCGCCATGACACTGTTGTCATCACGTGACCTGCGCTGGCCAATAGCATAGACCGTAGGTATACATAACCGTACGTCTGGACCGGGCAAGACCTTTATTTACAGTTTTTTTACAATCGCTAGGACACATTTCTCAGATCATTTTTTCAAAACTCTTCACACAGTTCTCCAAACAAACGTTCAGCTTGTCACATCAGTTCACTTCACATTCAAAATGCACTAAAGCTACCAAAACACTTCAATCATCTCCCAAATCATGTCATTGTTCCATAACACTAGCAAAGGTTGTCAACCAACAAACACACATCGTCACTTACAGTATAAAACACAGACCAAAAAACACTTTCGACAGTTAGCGTTACGAAGCATTTTCTTTTGTAAAAGTTCTTGACAAAACAGGAACGACAATCTATTGTTTTAAGTCACTGCAGTAGTCCATGTTTACATTTCAGTACAAAATTGTTCCTACGCATTCACATTGTGTAGAGATGGTAATGAAATTGAAAGACTACAGTAACACTTGTATAAGTGTTGAGTTACATCTAATGCTTTGATAGTATTTGATTACTCATTCGTTTTTGTATTGTGGTAGGTTTTGTACCTCAGTTTACGTAAGCAATGTTTTCTTATTGTGTATCTATCTATATGTAGCAGGGCTGGTCACGCGTTTGAACTAATTACAGGTATTAAATACGTAACCAATCAGCATTTGCCCGGTTGGGTATATAAACCGGTTGGGGATGCCATACATGGCCGAAAACCCGCCCCTTCCTGGGTTGCTATGAGCAATTTTAACTTAGCCGATTCAATAATTGTAGTGGCTGTCTTTTAGGTAGTCTTGTTGTTTTCGTGGACATGTAACCCTATTAATGTGCCAATGGTCCTTGAAACACTGTACCTTTAAGGCTTTTAGTGCTGTATGACGTGGATTGAGACGTACTGGGAGTAGTGTTATTTTTCTCAGGTAAGTTTAACGCTGTGGTTTGGGACGTTAACAGGGTCGTTTATCTGATGTTGGTTACATGCTCATTTTAGTGTGGTGTGCCGTCAAGGCTCCCACTCGGTCAGCTTTGCAGGGTCGCAGCGATGGCTGTTGTAAAGGCCAAAGAAGCCATTGTATGAGGAACATGGTCATGAGTGGCACATTATCGGGTGGGTAAGTTTTCTTTTAGTATATTTTAAATGTTTGTAGTGGGTGTTTTTAATGTGTTTGTGAAACGCAGTGTCTTCTCCAACGGCTGCTCCGAGCCACGCTGCTGTTTTCCTGCGGGATTAAACGCTGCTGCTTTGAGGAGTCCCGCTGCAGACCAGAATAACTTTCGCAACATCGAGCGGCCATCTTGGCGACATCTCGTTTTGACATCTCGCGTTGTTCTGTGTGATTTGGACCGCTTCAAGTTACGCCCCTCTCTTGCAGTCCGCAGACGGATACTATTGGCTTTTAGTCTTCTGGTTTGCAGGGCGATTAAGCGCTGCTGGGTTAATTTGATTAACTTAATGTTACGATTAGTTTCAGTTTCTGTTCTTGCTTTAATTTTGTTTCTTTACTGTCGCTTTAGAGATGCTGATCGTATTGAACGCTGTCACGAGGTTTAGCAACTATTGTTACGCAGCCCCTGTAGTCATTTTGAATCCTTATGATTTTCGATCAGTGTGATTCAGCGACAGATTTTGTTTGAGTTCGTTTTATTAACAATTTTTGTTTGTTTTTGGTTTCGTTATAGGAGCTGGGTGCTTCAGAAGCGGGCTTGGTCTTATCACGCTACGGGTGACCCTTTGTTGAGGGCTGTCTATTGCTGTCACGTTTGCCGTGCTGCTACTTGCCGTGCACTTTCCGTGACCTTCATTTGGGGTGGTTTTCCTTTGTATAATTGGTGTCATTTTACAAGCCCGCTCCTTGTGTACGAAGCCCCAGCATCCTTTTTCTTTCTTTTTGTGATTTGACCTAAACTGTGGATGTGGTCGTTCTGTGAGTTGTTTTTAAAAGATTTCGACCATTTTAGATGAATAAAGACCTTGTATGGTAATCTGCGTCTCCTGCCTTCCCATGGAATTAGAAAAGTCGTCAATGAATGCATGTGCCAAAGCAATGATAAATGATCCAGTTTAGCACATACTACTGTTGTGCTCACTGTAGCTTGAGTTTTGCAAAAGTCACAAGTATGGAGAAATGTGTCCTAGCGATTGTAAGAAACTGTAAAAGTTGAAATCTGCACGAAAACAGAATCGCGTTTAAAATTTCTCAATTTATTTGAAAGATTTACGATCTCAGTAAGTAGACTTGGACAATTAATTATTGTCATATGCAACTGGAAAATTCGCGCTTGTAAATCAGTGGTTTGTCGTTTTGTGGGATACATAGTCCTACAATATATTTAAAGTTTCTCATTCGATATTCTGTTGAATTATAAACGATAGGCTACTGTGCTTTTATTTATTTTATCTCATTTAAGATTTAAATTGCTTTATAAATAGCCTATGGCAAAAAATGCTCAACCCTGTCAGTTGTAGGATTTTGAATGTATTCTATGTAGATCATTTCAGCAGCATAACTGAGAACTAATAGGAAAAAAGCTTGCCAATAAAATTTAATCTTGTCGATCAAAATCTTCCTTTTGTGCCAACCAGTATCAGGATCGTCCAGTAGAGAGCGACAAATAACTGAGAATAAATACCGCCGGTAGAGAACGACACGCTTAGTTTGCGCAATATTACACACATCTAATGTTGTTTTGTGCTGTAGGGTATCTGAACAATCAATTACACACCGATGACTGCAGTGAGTTTGAGGAATATATCACTAACATTCACAAACACTCAAGAGTGGAAGATCTCACACTGAAATATGACATCCTGCCAGGACCACTCACATCATCACAATCACAAAGAGCTTTATTGCCAAGCGTGTTTGCAGATTCAAGGCATTTGTTTTGGTGACCGGAGCATCCAGTACACAGAGACCATAACACAATAGAATACAGTACACAGATGATTTAAATAAGGGCCTATGGGTATAAAACATAAAGAAATACAATACAGTAAACATAAGCTAAAGATATAGAGAGTGTAAAGCTATGTGTGTGTGTAAATATGTACAAGTAAAAAATAAGAATAGACTATTGTAGTACAAGGTATGTGCTATATACAGCAGAATGAAATATAATTGACAGAAAAAATTGTATAAAAAATAGTGCAATTTTTTTTAAATATTAAATCATTAATATTGCACTTAATTATTATTGCACAGAGTTATGAATTGCACGGTAGGTAAAAAACATGGAACTATTCAAGAGGTAGATGGCCTGAGGGGAGAAGCTGTTTTTGTGTCTGTAGCGCCGACCAGACGGCAGCGTTGTGAAGAGATGATGGCTTGGATGTGAGAGGTCCAGGGGGATTTTCTGAGCCCTTTTCCTCACTCTGGATGTATAGAGTTCTTGGAGGGTGGGCAGGGGCGCACCAATGATCTTCTCATCAGTCCGAACCGTCCTCCGTAGTCTTCTGATGTCTGACTTTGTGGCTGAGCCAAACCAGACAGTGATGGATGTGCAGAGGACAGACTCTATGACAGCTGAGTAAAACTGTTTTAATAGAGTTTGTGGTAGGCTGAACTTCTTCAGCTGATGTAAGAAGTACAACCTCTGCTGGGCGTTTTTAGCAATGGAGCCAATGTGATTGTCCCACTTCAGGTTCTGAGAGATGGTGGTGCCCAGTGACCTGAATGACTGGTCATGATGGTGAGCGGGGGGAGTGCAGGGGGGTTTCTCCTGAAGTCCACAATCGTCTCCACTGTTTTAAGCGTGTTCAGCTCCGAGTTGTTATGACTGCACTAGACAGCCAGCTGCTCAACCTCCTGTCTGTACGCATGAAGATCCATCAAATAATCTGATGCGATTACAGTTCATTACAACCTCATAACTGTCAGAGAGTGCCATTCCACATTAACTGACAGAAATGTGTGTGTGTGAGTGTTGTAGGACCTGAGATAACCTGAGATGTGTGTCAGTCAGCGATGTAAATTGATTTTTAAACAAGAATTATGTATATTTGAACATGTAAAAATGCAGAAATGTTTGTGTGATGGTTTGGTTTAGGGGTCGAGTGAGAGTTACACGATATACAGTTTGTACACTATAAAAATCATCACATCAATGGAAAGACCCACAATGAATAGAAAGTGTGTGTACTG
Source organism: Triplophysa rosa (assembly GCF_024868665.1). NCBI lineage: Eukaryota > Metazoa > Chordata > Actinopteri > Cypriniformes > Nemacheilidae > Triplophysa > Triplophysa rosa. Next base: position 27,362,406 of record NC_079896.1, read on the forward strand.
TGTGCGCGCGCGTTGTACAGGTAGATTTAGGTTAATAATGCGTTTTCCTGATGACATTCTGAAGAATCTCTGATCATCTCGGGCAGATTGATTGTAATGCAGTGTCAGTGTGGACTGCTGTGAGTGTTTATTATCAGAACCGTGCACAGTCCTCTCAACCCCACCTCCATTCAAGATCTGCTAGACATCCTCTCATCCGCTCCGTGTTTTCCCGCTCGCTCCCCAGTGTCACCCACAGACATTACCTGTCCGCGCGCTGGAGTGAAGACGGCAGTTCAGAAGTTCATCCCATCACTGTAAGGACATTATTCACATTACAGGCAGTGCTTGATACGCAGAATTAATCATTTGATCGGTTCATTTTTGTATTTTTGTTTGTAATGTTTGCTAACAACTTGTACAAAATATCCATGTTCTCATAAGAAAATGAGAATTCTTGTCAAATCAAATTGTTGTATCGATCTGATATAAATAACACCAAATTTGCAGTTATTGGCACACTTTGTAGAAAATGCCTTCACAAAGCTGACAGTTTGTCACACTGTAACTGCTGTGCCGTACATTTCCCATGATCTATTTTCTTAGTTGAAACCAGTAATCTATAACATATATCATCATATAAACGACATATTACAGTAATAGCAGCCCAGATAGCAGGAGAGCGTGTGAAAACCATTGAATCATTTGTTATTGCATCAATATTTCCTGTGGCTCAGTGGTTAGAGTATGACGCAACGCTAAGGGCATGGGTTCGATCCCAGGGGATTGCACATGCTCAGAAACAAATGTATAGTATAATGCAAAGTAAGTCACATTGGATAAAAGCGTCTGCCAAATGCACCAATGTAAATATCACTTTTGCACCTGCAAATAATAAATGTTGAAAACTTATTGTGAAAATGCTGTATTGGCTACTATAAATGCTGTAAAAGAGTTCTACCTTAACATAGTACAACACAAAATATAGATTTACATATTTACTGAGTGCTACAGTGTGATAAGTAGAAAGACATTTCTAAGAGCTTGTGCTGCCCTCTCCTGCCCCTCCAAATGTCTGTGCACGGCCCTGTTTATTATACAGAAACTGTGACGGGACTGCTGACCTTCCACAGTAACTCCTGCAGGAAAAGTGAAAGAGCATAGAACTCCAAAGTACAAGTACAAAACAAAACAGCAGGAATTTGAGTGTTGACACAACAGATTCCTTCACCACAGACTGACCTGTGTGTGTGTGTGTGTGTGTGTGTGCGTGCGTGCGTGCGTGCGTGCGTGCGTGCGTGCGTGCGTGCGTTTCTAAACATTGTGGGGAGCAAAAGTCATAAGCACCTACAATGCGTCTATCAGCCGATTTAAAATGATTAATTAAAGTAAATGAGGTTTATGTAAAAATGCAGAAAGGTTTGTGATGATTTGGTTTAACTCAACTCAACTTTATTTATATAGCGCTTTTTACAATTTTCATTGTTACAAAGCAGCTGTACAGGAGACACATTGACTACAAGCAAAACAATTAAAGTTGTACCTGCAAAAACAAGAAAAAGTTGAAAACACAGAAGACAGACACACCCACATACAAACACTCCACACACACACAATATGCACACGTACTAACACACATAGACATAGACACACACACACACGGACGGACGCGCACGCACACACACACGTACACAGACAAGTACGCACACACGCTCAGTGAGAGCACACAAGTGAGAGCACACAAGATAAAGGAGAGAGGAGCACAGGTCAAATATAACAGACTATAAATTCCTATATGCAATATTAATTAAGTAAAACTTTAAACTTCTAAAGCAGCCCCCCCGGCCAGGCAAATAGTGCAAAAACAGTATGCAAACGGTGGCGAGGAACCCAAAACTCTAATCGAGAAAAAAAAACTCAGGAGAACCCAGGCCCAACCAGGGGATTCCAGTTCCCCTCTGGCAAAAGCTGCTGCCTCTGCACAAGCTCCAGAGAACTTGCACAACAAGGCTAAATAAAATAAATAAACTTAATAATAAAATAAATTATAGTTTAAGATTATCATTAATAATCTAATAGCATTTGAAATTTTGTGGTGAAGACATGTCAAGAGACCGCGTCCTTCTTTATCCAGCTCTATCATCTCAGCTCTTGTCAGGTCCCCACTTCCCATTCTCCGCTCTACCATCAGGTCAGGCCATGAACTGCATCCTGCTCGCTGTGGTAACCTTGGAACAATGAGACAAGACTGGCTGAGAGTAGAGTACTGTTCTGTACTCTTTGATGCAACAAGTACATCAGTTGTGTTTTTGGTTCCGGTTGATCTAACTAATGCAGCCTAAACCCTCTGAAGATTTATATTATGGAAGAGTAGTGTATGCAAGATTAAAAAGATGCGTCTTTAGTCTAGATTTAAACTGACAGAGTGTGTCTGCCTCCCGGACAGTGCAGGGAAGACTATTCCAAAGTTTAGGCGCTAGATAGGAAAAGGATCTACCACCTGCACTTGATTTTGAAATTCTAGGTATTACCAACTGACAGGACGCCTGAGAGCGTAATGCACGTGAAGGACTGTAATACAAAAGGAGTTCATTCAAGTACTGAGGAGCTAAACCATGTAAGGCTTTATAGGTAATAAGCAAGATTTTAAAGTTAACGCGATGCTTTATAGGTAACCAGTGCAAGGTTGACAGAACCGGGCTAATATGTTCATACTTTTTTGTACGTGTAAGAACTCGAGCTGCCGCGTTTTGGACCAATTGGAGTTTTTGTAATAAGCCTGCAGGGCAACCACCTAACAGTGCATTACAGTAATCTAGTCTTGATGTCATGAATGCATGAATTAACTTCTCTGCATCTGAGATTGACAGCATATGACGTAGTTTAGATATATTCTTAAAATGGAAAAACGCAATTTTACAGGTGTTGGCGACGTGGCTCTCAAATGACAGATTACTATCGAATAGAACGCCAAGATTCTTTGCTGACGACGAGGGTTTTATGGAACATCCGTCAATAGTTAAACAGTATTCTTGGTTGTTACTTATAGCAGTTTTCGGTCCAATAAGTAACACTTCCGTTTTGTCCGAGTTCAGTAATAAAAAGTTGTTACTCATCCAGTTTTTTATATCGACTATGCATTCCATTATTCGATGGAACTGCTGTGTTTCATGAGGCTTCGAGGAAATATAAAGTTGAGTATCATCAGCATAACAGTGAAAGCTAACTCCGTGTCGCTTTATTATATCTCCTAGAGGTAGCATGTATAATGCGAAGAGCAGAGGCCCTAAGACTGAGCCCTGTGGTACACCGTACTGGACTTGCGATTTGCGTGACACCTCATTGTTTATTGCTACAAATTGAAAACGGTCGGATAAATAAGATTTAAACCATTTCAAAGCTATTCCCTTAATGCCGACATAATTTTCGAGTCTATGTAGGAGTGTGCTGTGGTCAATGGTATCGAATGCAGCACTAAGGTCTAGCAGCACCAATAACGAGATACAACCTCGGTCAGACGCCAATAGCAGATCATTTGTAACTCTGATCAAAGCAGTCTCTGTACTGTGACATGCTCTAAATCCAGACTGGAATTCTTCATTGATGTCATTCCTTTGGAGGAAGGAGCATAATTGAGTTGAAACTACTTTTTCCAGAACTTTAGATATGAAAGGTAGATTCGATATAGGCCTGTAGTTCCTTAGTTCTCTAGGGTCGAGTTGGGGTTTTTTGACAAGGGGCCTTATAACAGCCACCTTATATGCTTTAGGCACATGTCCTAATGTCAGAGATGAGTTAATAATACCAAGAAGAGGATCTATAATTTCTGGGAGCATCTCTTTCAGTAGATTTGTAGGTATAGGGTCTAGTATGCATGTTGTTGATTTAGATGATCTAATAATTTTAGACAGCTCATCTTGATCTACGGTATAAAATAATTGCATTTTCTCCTTAAGGGCGCTGTAGTTAGTTTGTTCAGCGGGTTTCACTTCTGATTGCATTGTTATAATTTTTTCTCTAATATCTTGGATTTTATATGTGAAGTAGTTCATAAATTCATCACTGCTATGCTGATATACAGGATCAGAAGTCACTGACGATTTATTTTTTGTTAATTTAGCCACTGTGTTAAATAAAAACCTAGGGTTGTGCTGGTTTTCTTTTATTAGTGATGAAAAGTAGGCGGATCTAGACGTTTTTAGGGCTTTCCTGTATTTTCGAATACTATCCTTCCATGCTGTACGAAATACCTCTAATTTAGTTTTCTTAAAGTTGCGCTCCATTTTTCGGGCCGCTTTCTTTAGAGCTTGAGTGTGTTCATTATACCACGGTGTGGGGCTGCCATTTTTAATCTTCTTTAAACGTAGAGGAGCAACTGTGTCTAGCGTTACCGAGAAGGTGGAATTAAAATTTTCAGTGGTAATGTCAAGATCTTCAACGTTATTTCTCATGGTAGCAATTTGAGACAATTCGGGCAGATTATCGAGAAGCGCATCTTTGGTAGTTGAAGTTATTGTTCTACCATATTTGTAACAATGAGTTTTATTTGCAGCCGTAGGCCAGGGAAGCAAACATAATACCAGAGTATAGGGTTAGAGTGATGGTCAATATACAGTTTGGAATGTCCCCATAACAACCCAACGTGTGTGTGTGTGTGTGTGTGTGTGTGTGTGTGTGTGTGTGTGTGTGTGTGAACGTTGCCCAAAACAGTTTACAACCATTTTAACATGATAGCAAACCCTTGAAAACCATACACACACACACAGATTGATCATCCTCAGGGGAAACATGATGAGTGACAGGAGGCTGATGGACCAGTGGGGGGATCTGGACATTCTTTCAGTGAGAGTGATTCAGGACACCAGTGCAAGAGGACAACAAATGATGTTTTATTAACAAAGTTCGGGAGGAGCATGTGCAGATAACGAACCCGGCTGGCTTTCCATGACCAATTCCACAAATCATCCTTTCAGCTCAGGAGAAGACCCCTACAAATAGACAAGACGCCTTACCCTTTTCGCAGCATCCCTCCTCCACCCCAAGTCCTCACCATCATCCCGTTTTTACCGCAGTATAACGGGGGGAACGACCCGAGTCTGCACACATACCAAGCTCGGAGCCTCTCCCCGGACAAGGGACGGGCGCTCTGAGTTCGGAGCCTTCTCCTCGGGACAGCACGGCAAAAACACATACTATCCGTCCTCATTATCTGCGAGGCGAAAACAGTTCGAATTGAGTTTTTTTTACTGGAAAATAAAGGAAATAAAACATTTAACATTGTGATGATGATTGGAGCCATGCAGAAGCTCAAAGCCTTCAGATGAACACATGAGCACTTCTCCACATTTACTGCACTGTTCCTCTGCTTCACTCTGTGGGACTGATCATAATGTCACTTCTGTTTGGTACGACAGGACTGGGTTTTTACATTTGTAAATCATTCAAGTAAATGTAAATTCCTTCTGTGAAACCCAATATAAGTTGTGCGGCTAAATAAAATCTGTTTTTCACAAAGATCTCATTCTTTCACTTTAGCAAATGTTTTTCATCTGTTGGCGAACATTTGGGCACACACTCCCAGCAGCTTTAAACGGTTGAGGAATAAAGATTAAACACAGAGATTTACATCAGGAGCTTCTGATCACAGGCAACAGCTCACACATGTATCACCCACAAATGCTACACAAGAACAACCCACACACACATCATGACACGCACACACACACACACAAATCAAGTGTATGGACTTGATTTTTCCATAGAGCATTGTCCGTATGTCCGTGTATTTTGTGCGTTCTGTTAGGAAGTGGAGTTCCATCTCAATTGTGTTGAGATCACAGTCTCACATGTTTGTCTGTGTCTGCCTGTCTCTTGAACACAAAACCACGGAGACATTTCTCAAAATATCTTATTTTGTGTTCCACTGAAGAAAGACTCACATACAGATTTACAACCACACGATGAGAATAAATGAGTGTGTGTGTGTGTGAGGGAAACGGCTGCTCTGTGAGTGTTATCAGGGTCCGTGAGGATCTGTTCAGCAGCAGTTTAACGGTCCGTGTGCGGTGAGAGACACACGCCGTATCTGTGTGTGTCACAATTACGGACTGTCACTCTATGAGATGAAATATAGTGACGCTTTCCTGTTTAAGGCAACACGAACTCACACACACACACACTTATGTTCTTTTTACAGCTTATTATCATCATCACCAAAAGTTCAACATCAGTTACCGACCTATACAAGCGAGCAGATCCACACGGTCCAGACCTCTGATGCTGATTTTGTGGAGTGAGAAAGATTTTAAGGAGAATAAAAGCATTGTGCGCTTTACAGTAAACTTTAATCAGTCAGAGACATGTCTCATGAGTTCATCACTGCAGATCAGAGAAGATGTGAACTTCAAAACCCATTCCTCAAGATGATGAAGACAAACAACAAAACCATACACAGCTAATAACATGTTTTTGTGTTTTTGTTGTGTTGTTTTCATACAGAGGGCAGAAGGTTTGTTTAGTCTCAAGAAGCATGAAACAACCCAAACAGACAGAGAGAGAGATTTTTATTTTTGTATGTATCAAAACAATAAATGCATAAAGTTCAACTTACCATTAATAAAATGAATAACATTAAATCCACATAATATCAAAAGCCAGCTCTTAGCTTATAACACTTAAACGCCACAGTAATTCTTGACTTAACAAAAGCTTTCAATAAAGGTATGACCTCTTCTCCATTCTCTGATCTGATTTTGCAAGTTTAGCTCGTCCTAACAGTTGCCATTTAACCCTCTGCTTTTGGTTATACCCTGACCCAGAATAAAAACATCCTTTGTAAACTTCACCACACAATTCCCACACAACAAGTATAAAAAAACTGACCAAACTGAACTGAACACTAAAAAGCAATGAAAAATAGTTTCTCTAGCACCACGAAAGATCTTCAACAGTTGGATTAATGACTGAAGCAAAAGCATTGACAACTATACAGCCCCATGTAACATTCTCCATTGTAAATCAGCAGATCTTTGTCAATAGTGGTTCATATAGCCCTCCAGAGTGGAACATTTTCTGAGAGATGATACCAAGAGTTGTCTTTGAAAATACTGATTTGCTTGCAAGCAGGATCAACTCAAAACAGAGTGACAATCATCAGTCTGCAGAGAGATTTGCATCCCATCTTTATACCCCTACTGCTCTTTTCTCCACCAATCATCAGTCTCATTTGACATGTTCCCATGCTATGTTTCATTCTTATCCACAGCTCCAAGGCCGTGCACATCTTCCCTTCTCAATAACACAAGATATCACTCATTCTAGAAGAATTTGTGCTACCGAAACCTCACATAGCAGCTGTACATAAGACATATTGACTATAAGCAAACAAATTAAAGTTGTACCTGCAAAAACAAGAAAAATGTGAAAACAAAGAAGACAGACACACCCACATACAAAACACTCCACACACACAATATGCACACGTACTAACACACAGACACACACACACGGACGGACGCACACACACACGTACACAGACAAGTACGCGCACACACAAAGACACGCACGCACACACACACACACACATGCACACACACACACACACACACACACACACACACACAGTGAGAGCACACATTTAAGATAAAGGAGAGAGAAGAACAGGTCAAATATAACAGACTATAAATTCCTATATGCAATATTAATTAAGTACAACTTTTAAATTCTAAAGCAGCCCCCCGGCCAGGCAAAAGAACAGTATGCAAACGGTGGCGAGGAACCCAAAACTCTAATGGAGAAAAAAACCCTCAGGAGAACCCAGGCCCAACCAGGGGATTCCAGTTCCCCTCTGGCAAAAGCTGCTGCCTCTGCACAAGCTCCAGAGAGCTTGCACAACAAGGCTAAATAAAATAAATAAACTTACTAATAAGGTAAATTACAGTTTAAGATTATCATTAATAATCTAATAGCATTTAAATTTTGTGATGAAGACATGTCAGGTGACCGCGTCCTTCTTTCTCCTCATACGCTCCTAAGCTCTGGAACTCTCTACCGGCAGACATCAGGGAGGCAAATTCTCTTGCGATTTTTAAATCTCTTCTTAAAACATTTTATTTTAGGATTGCTTTTACTTGATTATATTATTTGTTTTCGTTGTTGTTGTGTTGTTTTACAAAGTTTTTTTACAAATTGTGTTTTACCTGATGTGATGTCTACTGTGAAGCGCTTTGAGAAAGCAACTTTTAATTGCGCTACACAAAATAAATGTATTATTATTATTATTTTTGTCATTCAACAACCTTGAAGTTGGGATTTTTTAGCAAGAAAACTTGTCATCACACAGGTGCTCTTCTCTCGATTTTCACACACATGATCATTAATTAGGACATCTGAAATAGCGTGCTTTTTGGTTGACACATAGACATGTCTAATTTTAACTTAGCAGGTTGGTTTGTTCTACTTACATCTCACATTTTACTCTTCCCCACTGTCATCATCAATTTCGACTGCCTGCCCTATACAGTACATGTCATTTTCAGTCATCACTTCCATTCTGATCATCTGCATAGAAACACTTGAATAAACTAATCGCTGCATCATCCCTGAAGAGCACTGAATGCGACGTGGTGCACACCTCAGAACCAGAAGTATCACAATCATTACAGGGATCAAAGTGTTCACAAGCCAATATTCCCAACCTCCCCAAGAATTACTCAACCAGTTCAACCAGGAGTTACCCATCTCTTTAGCTCATGTGAGAAAGACTGTAATATATAGTTAATGTAGTGCGAGTGCTATGACAAACTCCTGTGCACTTCACAGCACACTGGAAAAAGACACAAGAGAGAAGTGTTGTACATTGTTCACATCTGTGTTGTTTGGTATATGTGGAGAATTATTTTATGTTTGTGTGCTACGCAAAAACAAAATTTAGAAGAGTTAAAATAGTTTTTAATGACGTGTTTGCTTTTGCAAGATGGTGTGACATTTTGCAGTTTGGTGGTATTGTGTGTAGGGTTTTGAGAAATGGAGCCATAGTTTCAAAAATTGTGTGTAAGCAATTTGAAAAACTGGTAATACACAGTACTATACTGTAGATGTGGTGAAGTGTTTGAACTGTAACGCACGTCTGGTTAACTTAATCCATAAAGCAAACACGTATGTCATGTTTATTTGACATCAAACTTTCAGTTGAAGCTTCTGCGGTCTCTCACGTCTGATATCTGTGATAATCTTGCTGGCACGTTCATGACACGTCAGATGGGTTTCTTATGAGATGCGCAGGTGTGTGAACAGAGCGTCAGGAACAGTTACAGGACTCCCTGAGGCACAACACTGTCTTGTTCACCTCAGCTCACAAAACCACATCATCTAAAACAACACAAAACTCACTAAACTATCCGAGCCACAGAGAGAGAGGGGGCGTGTGTGAGGCAGTGTTCTCTGTAAAGTGAGTGGTTTCCAGCAGCTCTGTGGTAGTTTCATGTTGAGTCGGGTTCAGTTCTTCCACTGACGCTACAGCAGATCTGCAGGTGGTAAGACATTTAAATGGTTTCTCTTCGCTGTATTTCATTTGAATCAGCTCACGCATAATGACAAGATCTTTATATATACGATCTGACTCATGTATTATTTCAATATAAATCAAGAGCAGTGGAGGATCTTTTAACTTGATAACAGCACTTTATGACAAGACTCTTCTGTTTTGACTTTATTTGGTGAACTTGAGTGAAATGTAAGACGATAGAGCTGAAGCAGAAGCTTTTCAGAGCAGCAGATTAAGAAGTATGATTTGTTTCATTTTACTGAACATCACGAAAGTGAAGCAGACCACCGGTCATGAAGTTATTCAGATGTTTTCCTGTTAGTCAAAGTGAAAAGGTTGTCGGACCACGCAATTGAAATCAGGAACCACACGCCGCAGCCAGCTGATGTTCCACTCGCTTTATTGAGAAACCCATGATGGTGTTTTTGTGCTGCTCTGTTTTTAAGGGTTTTAAGACTCGACGGATGGAGACAAACGACACAGCTTTGCTCAAATTCACCGCCACCTGGAAGCATCTGCTCTAGTTTCCTCAGATATCTACAAGACATGAGCAGCTTCCCTACCGTTCCCAACCGTCCTGAACTATGACGTGCCGGCGATCATAGCGTCAAGAAAAAGCATTGACAGGAAGAAAACCATGGAGGCATTTAACGCTTCTACCTCCAGCAAGGCGGCATCCTACCAGAGCAACTCAGTTCTCCAGCTTCACTATAACTACACGGGCAAACTGGATGAGGACCGATACATGGACGGACTCAAACCGGGAAACATTTGCTTTCTCTTCATCTGCCTCCTCATCGTGGTGGAGAACTGCGTCGTTCTCGTGGCCATCTGGAGAAACAAGAAGTTCCACATGCCCATGTACTATCTGCTGGGGAACCTGACGCTGTCAGACCTGCTGGCCGGATTCACCTACATGCTGAACATCGTGCTGTCGGGCCGAAACACGCTGACGCTGACGCCGTTGCTCTGGTTCCTGCGGGAGGGGGGCGTGTTCTTCACGCTGGCGGCATCCGTCATCAGCCTGCTGGCCATCGCCGTGGAGCGCTACGCCACCATACTCAACATGAAGACTCACCGGCGCACCAAGTGCAACCGCATTTTGGCTCTGATTGTGGCGAGCTGGGCTCTGTCGCTGTTGCTCGGCGTCCTGCCCGTCTTGGGCTGGAACTGTCTGAGATGCTTGAGCTGGTGCTCGACCGTGCTGCCGCTCTATGCCAAAAGCTACATCTTCTTCTGCGTGTTCATGTTCATGACGGTTCTGTTGGCCATCGTCCTTCTTTACGGACGGATCTTTCACTTCGTGAAGTCCAACACGCAGAATCCGGCCCGCAACCAGCACAAAGGCTTCTCGCGGCGCTCGCAGAAGTACATGGTGTTGTTGAAGACGGTCACGGTCGTGGTGGGCGTCTTCATACTGTGCTGGATGCCTCTTTTTGTGCTCCTGCTGCTGGACTTCGTGTGTCCCGTCAAGTCGTGTCCCGTTCTCTTCAAGGCCGATTATTTCCTGGGCGTGGCCATGATTAATTCGCTGATTAACCCTGTGATTTACACGCTGACCAGCAGAGACATGCGGAGGGCCATAGTGAAGCTGCTCTTCCAGCGCTGTCTGATGACCAGAGAGGGGCGCATGAGGAAGATCGCTGCCGCCTTCCCGCAGTGCAGCTTCACCAAGATGGAAGCGAACCCCCGCGGGATGGAGACATCCATTTCATCGGGCAACGCCACCACCGTACACGTTAAACCCATCTACCCAAAGCTCAGAGTGTCAGTCGTATCCTGAACGTTTTATATTTCCTTTCACACGTGACTGTCATGCGGCCTGAAGGAGAAACTCTTCTCACACCATGACATGAGAGCACGTCATCTGGGGGAAGATCGAGAGACACCTTGTGATGTCCGAATTGGGACTGTAGCTTTAAAGGCCCAAGATTCGGTCATCATTTATTTCCCTCATGTGGCTGGAAACCTGTATGTGACTCTATCTTTAGTGGAACACAAAAGAAGATATTTTAAGAAATATATATGTATATAAAATAATATCTGAAATACCTCCTTTGTGTTCTGCAGCAGACAGAAGGTTGTGAAAGTTTGAATGTGTTCATCTGTGTCATGTCATTATAAAGACCCTCAGTGGTGTTTAAGTGCTGAATTGTGAATATATTACATTTACACACACACAAACATGCACACACACACACACACACACGCACGCACACACTCACACACACACACACACACACACACACTATCAGCTCATCAGACAGTATCAGTTTGAAGCTGCAGCGATCTAGACATGAGTGCAGCCGGCATCAGTAGATCAGACGGGCCGGTTATCTGATGTGTGTCGACTCGTGACTGTAAAATATATAAAAACCCTTCACAGATAAAAGTGCAAGAAGAAAACCACTAGAAATGTTTCACTTTGCAACAAGAAACAATTCATGTGATTGAATGTCGATGCTTATTTACAGTAACACAAAAACACTTTGCACTTTGTGTTTGCATGTTGTTTTCACTGAGAAACATTTCTAATGCTTGATGTTTAATAAATTATGCTATTTGCTTTTATATTAAATATATTTTTAATAACTGAGATCATGTGTATCCTGCGCACACACCACACAAACAAGCTGTTTCTCACAGTCATGTTAACAAACAATAATAAAAATCACTGCGCTCAACTTTTTCAGAAAATATGTGCGCAGTCGCTGTCTCTTTTCAATTCAAATCAATTCAAAATAATTGTATTTATTTTGCGCGTTTCACAATTTTAATTGTTGCACAGCAGCTTTACACATATCATAATAAAAAACAATAATCATTAATAATGATAATAGTAGTACTTGAGGGATAAAAAATAAAGACAGTATGTGGTTTTACGTAAGATACATGGTATTATTGAACTTTTGTCTCTATGCAATGATGAAACTAAACTGAAATAAATGCTGTGCTGGATTGTCACAAATTGTAAATTATTCAATTGAAGTATATTATTTAATTTAGGGATATTATTATTTTTAAATATTATTAGCAGGACTGGAATCCTTCTTAACAAATTATACTTTCTATTTTGGAACAGAGCAATCATTGTTTGTTGATCATTTATGTGTTCATATAGTTGTGTAAAAGTGGTCCAGCATTGTGAGAAGTTTTGTGGTAACTGCAGTGGATGACACATGGTGACGGTGTTATATGTAGGTTGGGTGTGGGCAGAGATCTGTGGCGTCTGCAGAGGGTTCTGCTCTACTTGCACACTAACATGGAAACACAAATCAGCTCAGCACCCCTGTATTTACCATAAACACACACAGATGCACAACACACAGAGACATACACACGTAACCACAAGCTGCACTCACAAACACATGAATAGAAGACGGACACGCGTGCATCTCTCTCTCTCACACACACACACACACACACACGCACAGCACGCACGCACACACACACACACACACACACACACACACGGCAGGTTTGTTTGAGTATACTAGTGAGGACATTACATAGACTTCCATTGATTTTATATCAGGCTTATGATATATTCTATCCCCTATCCCTAACCCTGACCCTTAACCTAATAATCACACAAACATGTGCACTCTATTACATTTAAAGAAAAACACTATTTGAGCAAATTATGAGCCTTTTTATTTAGTGAGGACCAGTAAAATGTCCTCACAAGTGGGTTCACACGTATTTCACTGTGGTACTGAGGACATTTGGCCCTCGCAAATATAGCTAAACCTGTACACACACACAGTCATGTGTCAGAACTGAAGCTGAAATCTTCCACAGAAAAGTGATAACATCAAGATGTACTGTTACTGTAACTACTGCAGATCGCCCTCTTACATAAACATCTCAACACATCTCCAGCTCACAGTTGATTTGCCACAACAGTTGAATCATGAGTAATGAATAATCACAGTTTATGAAGATGTGATAAACGAAGCGTTTAGTACTGAAAACAGACCCTTACGAAGATTGACCATGGTTTTACTACCATTAAAACCAAAAAAACATGGGTACTGTAGTAAAACAATGGTTATCACTAAATAACCATGATTTGAAAACCATGTTTTTGTAAAAACCATAGTAAACGATGGTAACTGTAGTAAAATTATGGTTTTGCCCCAAGTAATCAATGCACCAAAAAGACATGGTTACTACACTTGTACCAAAAAAAAAACATGGTTCATTTTCGTAAAGGGACGTTTGGCTGTCGGGTTCAATCTCCAGATGTCTGTATACAGAAAACGTAAAACAACTAACAGAAAAGAAGCAACTTCATGTATTCACAGTACACTTTTTAACTCATTTTACAGATACAGATATGTTTTGACGTAACAAGACTAAAACGCACAGCATATCTCGGCGGGTCACGTGATCAGCGAGCTGTCGGTCTGTTGCTGACGGATATGAAGCGGTTTATTGACTGTAGCGACATCTTGTGTTCGCATTCTGTAATGATTGTTATAAATATAGACATACAGATTGTTGGACATTATAATGTATTGTATATTATAAAAATGTTGACGTCATGTTTTATACGAGCGCGTGACGTCAGGCATACACAACACCTTCAGCGCGCTATGTCTGATCTTTTCACCGGATTTTTTTTACATTGTATCTTTTATTGATTGATGTGTCATCTGCTGTGGTGTGTGCGCGTGCTTGGAGGTCCGGGGCGCGCGTGTCTCCACTGTGCTTAGTCACGCTGAGTTTCTGCTTTTACAAACACAAACACACACACACGCACACGCACACACACACACACAGAGAAATACACATGCGTGCGCGCGTTCTCGCTCTAAACAGCCGCCGATGACCTGTAAGTGGATTTTATTATAAATATGTATGTATTATGTCATTAATTATACGTGACACTTGATGTGTTTTTGAACATGTTTAAATGGTTTTAGTGATCTGTGTATGCTAAAATCAGTGAAGATTATATATTTGTTCTTTACATATGTCCACCAGATCATTATAAACTTAATGAATCTTTTAAGCAATATTGGGTGATCTGAGTAAACTGGGTAATAACAGGAAGCATTGTCGGGTAGTCTTGATTAAATTATACTGTATGTATATAACGTCATATGTTGTCTAGTGTGTTTGAAAGTTTTGATCATTTTTGATCACCGTCGCTTCGCTCTGAACAGAAATAAAGGTTGTAAACGCTTCGGTCGCTCGTGTTGCGGTGTGACCGGCGTAGAGCTGCAGCGGACCGGGGACAGTCCAAACTCCAGCCCGGGGATCTCAGGCCTCTCGGTGTTTACGACTGAATAGTATTTTAGACTTTTAGATACTAAATAATTTGTTTTAACGACTGTGGTGATTTAAGACAACATGTGCCAAATGATTAGTAAAGATTTGAGAGTTCAGGCAGTTGTGTATGTGTGTGGTTGAAGATGTTGTACAGGTTTTGAAAAAAGTGTTGTTTGTTTTACTCTTGATTCATGTTTGGCTGTGTACTGAAGACATTGCGTGTTTCACAAAAGTAATGACAGACAGACCTTAACACACAATAGATTGACCGTCAGTCATATGTATCACTTCTGCTGGTGTGTATAATTGACATTCATACTGAATCAGCTGTTTTTTTATTGTCCTTCATGAGAAGAAACAAGTTTGTGTTGTTCTATATCTGCCCAGATGTTCAAATCTTTTTTAATTGTGTTTATTTGTCAGGACACAGAGGAACTTTCAAAAGACTGCCACTGGGTTTCACTGGTCATGCTGAAGTCTGACATCTGTCAGTCATTCACAAGTCACATCACAGGGGTGACATGTTTTGTATGTGGATTTCTTCGTAGTTGAATGTGACGTCGTCCAGGAAACTTTCTGAGGTAAAACATCACATGTTCTAGATGGTTTTCATTCTCTTGAGCAGAAGGTGTAAGTATGTGAGCGAAAGACTGGTTGGATTCGTTCTTGATGTCCGCTGCATGTCATTCTCATAAACTCTGGTGACAGTGAACCACTGAAACAAGTTCTCCTATCAAGTCAAACAATTATCATGGGAGAAACATCATGGAGCCAAAGCTACAGGACACTGTGATTGTCGTCTGCTGTCAGCATGAGCGTGAGCTGTCGCCTGTGAGCGTCACCTGTCTGACCCGCATGTCTCTCTAGGGCTGACGGTCCACACCGAAGACTGCGCTCAACTCCAGGCATCTTCCCTCTGTCGGCCCGACTGTCGTTTGCGTTTGTTTGCGCTGGCGAGCGAGGATGCGCACGCTGGACCGCAGCCGGTGAGGATGTACGCGGCGTCCGGTATGACAGAATGCAAGGCGGAGGTCACTCCGTCGGCACGAAACGGGCACCGTGTGTTCAGCTACACCCTGGAGAGCCACACGGCGGCCGCCTTCAACATCATGAACGAACTCCGCTTGGAGCGCCAGCTGTGCGACGTCACGCTGAGGCTGAAATACAACGATCTGGAGGCTGTTGACTTTGTAGCGCATAAGGTTGTGTTGGCCTCGTCATCGCCGGTGTTTCGCGCCATGTTCACCAACGGCTTGAAGGAGTGCGGCACTGAGGTGGTGCCCATTGAGGGGATTCACCCAAAGGTAACTTATGCACACTGCCTGTCAAAATCTTACATTGCATTTGCTTGACTTCCCCTGTCCAGAGTGTAAACATCAAGTTCATGTTCTGTCATTCAGAGGACTGAAAGAGAATTTTTTTTGCTGATAAGACGAGCAGATAATCAGTGGATCTAAATGAACATTTATTGTACATCACGTGCGTCACATCAAAACCCATAAAAACGTGTCACATCACTAGTGTTCATGAATGTGATGGCTGTTTTCAGGTAATGGGACGGCTTATCGAGTTTGCGTACACGGCGAGCATCTCGGTTGGAGAGAAGTGTGTGATTCACGTCATGAACGGTGCTGTCATGTATCAGATCGACAGTGTGGTCAAAGCCTGCTGCGATTTCCTCGTACAGCAGCTCGACCCGAGTAACGCCATCGGCATCGCCAGCTTCGCTGAACAGATCGGCTGCACAGAGCTCCATCAGAAGGCCAGAGAATACATCTACATGAACTTCAGTCAGGTGAGCAACACGCACGCTAGAGGTCTGCATGGGCTTTAAACAAAAGCCCGAACCCGACCCGTACCCGAGATTGTTTAACCCGACCAAACCCGAAGTGCGTTTAACAGCAAGCTTTGTTGAAATGTGCTGCATTTTATGATTGCTTGCGATGCTAATTAAACAAATAGCTACATGTAGGCAAACACAGTTTCATCAAGGCACGGCGGCCCCCTCAGCAGTGAACACACAAGAAAAAATAAGAAATAGCACAGACTTACCAATAACGAAGCTTTGCTGTGGGTGAACGGGTGTAAAAGTCAAAAATCATTTTTGAATAGACTGTTGGTTTAAGCGCCGTCCTCCTCTGATTAAAAGTTAGTCCAGCGGCACTGAAGTTCCTCTGGCTGCGGCTGCTAACGTCACCTGCAGGGATGCTGAGGAAGGACACTACGGGCCGGTCTTGACAGTAATGACACGATCATCATTCTTCCAGAGTGCAGCTTTCCCTGCATCATTTGGAACTGTAATACGTTTTCCATCGCTAATCTTTTGCTTTATCGCACTCATCTTACATCACCTGCTGTGTCGTGACGACGAGGACAAGAGCGGGAGCACGTGCGCAGAACAGTTTATGCGAAAAGTGTGTGTTTTCTTTCGTTTTTTTGTGGTCACAACGCAGCAAACACGCAAATACACGCCACGGCACGCAAACTTTTTTGTTTATATTCTAATGTTATATATTTTTTTAGTTACAAACCCGACCCGAACCCGAGGCTATTCATTAAACATTAACCCGAAGCCCGCGAGTTTTTCGGGCCCCGTCGGGCTCGGGTCGGGTTGCAGACCTCTAACGCACGCACGCAGGCTGGAGATATTGTATGAAAATTCACTGACATTTGTTTCTTTTATAGGAGTTAACTTTAAACTAAAAAATCTCACTGCATTTGCAGACGAATGAAGACCATGTTATGTTAGTCAGGTAGATTTCGACTGTATGGAGGATGAGAATTGACTGAAGTAAATTCATGCATAAATAAATACTTGTGTCAAAGATATCAACTTTGTACCATTTGTGTAATACCACACTTATGCCTGTATTTCTACATTCATTTATGAGTTTCTGTGACTGGATGGTAATAAAGTAGGCGGTCCTTGTAAATGCAGGATAGGTTGTTTGCACATGATGTCACATCCCTGCGTTTCTGAAGTGCAGATGGAGGGCAGGAAGCGATTTTCTACATTGGAATTCACAAACTCAGAACGTCTGTGTTTTGCATCGTTTATGTTTGCTCAAATCAATCAAACCATGAAACCACAAGTCAGGGATGTAGCGAAAGCTGTTGTTCATAAGGAGGGAAATGCAAATATTGACTGGAAAACGCAGGAAAAAGTAAACCTGGAAATATAGTTGGAATGAAATATTAACAGTGCTGCTCAGAGCTATGCTTTAAACTGTATTTATACATGGGTCTTGTTTTATTGACGCACACACACAGTGTTGTAATGTGTGTATGGTGGTCATATAGAAGGATAAATAGTGACATCTGTCTGTCTGTCAGGTGGCCACACAGGAGGAGTTCTTCAACCTGACTCACTGTCAGCTGGTGACGTTGATCAGCCGCGACGAGCTGAACGTGCGCTGCGAGTCAGAGGTGTTTCACGCGTGCGTGGCGTGGGTTCAGTACGACCGCGAGAACCGCCGGCCGTATGTTCAGGCTTTGCTGCAGGCCGTCCGGTGCCACTCGCTGACACCGCATTTCCTGCAGCGCCAGCTGGAACATTTTGAGTGGGACGCTCAGAGTAAAGATTACCTATCGCAGATCTTCCAGGACCTTACACTGCACAAACCCACCAAAGTCATTCCGTGCCGAACGCCCAAAGTGCCGCAGCTCATCTACACGGCCGGCGGCTATTTCCGTCAGTCGCTTAGCTACCTGGAGGCGTTTAACCCCTGCACGGGCGCTTGGCTGCGGCTGGCGGATCTGCAGATGCCTCGCAGCGGTCTGGCGGCGTGCGTCATCAGCGGTCTGCTGTACGCGGTGGGCGGACGTAATAACGCTCCGGACGGGAACATGGACTCCAACGCGCTGGACTGTTACAATCCCATGAACAACTGCTGGCTGCCCTGCGCTCCCATGAGCGTCCCACGCAACCGCATCGGCGTGGGCGTCATCGACGGCATGATCTATGCGGCGGGCGGGTCACACGGATGTGTCCATCATAACAGCATGGAGAGGTGAGTGGAGGTCACTTCCTTTGTCCGATTGTGTGACAGCAACAGAGTCTCATCTCCAATAACATCACAGAGAAAACATTTCGTCAAGAAGTGTTATTGTGTTCGAGGAGGAACAGAAACCTGCTATAAATAGACACTGAAATTACAATTAGACACTTCCCTGTGTGTGTCACGTCCCACAGATTAAAGACTGAGTTTGTTTGCTTGTATGTGTTCGTGTCGGTCAGAATGTAACGTTTTCTTTGTGGTTGCCGTATGTGTTTCAGGTATGACCCAGAGAGAGACTCCTGGCAGCTTGTGTCAACCATGTTGACGCGGCGTATCGGAGTGGGCGTGGCCGTAATTAATCGTCTGCTATATGCAGTGGGTGGTTTCGATGGGACTCACCGGCTGAGCTCGGCCGAATGCTACAATCCCGACAGAGACGAATGGAGAGGCGTAGCGTCCATGAATACGGTCCGCAGCGGAGCAGGTCAGAGGTTTCTGATGTCTCAGAACAGACTTCACACAAATGAATTTACTCACCGTCATGTTATCCCATATTTATATATGATATATACAGTTGTGCTCAAATTGATTCACACCCTTGGTAAATTGGATCAAGGAAGGCTGAAAATAGATCTACAATCTAATCCTTTTGTTTAAAACTTTTTGCATCCTTCTTCTCTTTTCACCAAGATAACAGCTCTGAGGCTTGTGATGAGTTTAGAGAACATCTGACAAGAGATCAGAGACAATTACTTTATTCGGAATCACCCCGACCCTTCAGATTTCCAGCTTCATGTTGGCGCTTCTCCTCTTCAGTTCTCTCCGCTCATGTTCTATAGGGTTTAGATCAGGAAAGAGAACGCTAACGCTAAAAGATAACACTCGTGACAAAGGTGAAATAAACCGCTCTAATCAAATCAAATATGGCAGTACACCATGGCTGCGTGGGAAATGGCATACTGTGACAGTACGTACTGAATTTAAATAAGTAGCCACCTATTGGCCGTTAAAACATTTGGGACACACTGCGTCTGCCATGTTTTATGGTCATGTGACCCGTATGCTCTTTGACCTATGACGTACTAACAACAACCTACATGTGAGCATCTATAAAAACGTCATTTAGTCACGAGAAATTCATTTATTGGCACTTACAATAAAAACGGACGTCCGCCGTAGTTTTCTGCTATATTTATTTGATTTACTTTTGAAATTTGACCGTTGCTCATCTCCCGTGGCATCATGGGATAGAGAAGTTTCCATCCGATCCACACTCACCAATCTCGGCGGAAGTAGTAGACCATCCGGGTATTTCTCGCCGACTGTTTTTTGCATACTCGATTTCGGACGCAGCCCATGACTTTAACGTGCAATAACCGGTATCAATTAAAGTTATTGACATGCGCCATAATTGCTTTAAGAGTTTGTCTTGTGATAATCACATTTGTGTTTCTCAGCAGAAGGTCGAGTGGGTTTGTTATTTTTATTTCTGTTAGAGGAGGAAAAAGTTAAACATCAGTGAGCAGATGTTGATCATTAATCCACAGCCACTTTTCACTCTTTGTTTTATTTTACAGCAGGAAGTTACTGAACAAAGAAATCTGTTCTTTTGTTCATTTACTCATTTAAAACCTGCAACATTCAGCTGCGGTGAGTCATGTGATCTGTTTGTGTTCAGGTGTGTGCGCTCTGGGGAACTACATATACGTGATGGGCGGGTACGACGGGACGAATCAGCTGAACACAGTGGAGCGATATGACGTGGAAACAGACAGCTGGAGTTTCACAGCATCCATGAGACACAGACGCAGTGCTCTCGGCGTGACCACACACCACCAGCGCATTTATGTGCTCGGTACAAACTCGCATGCAAACACAACATAAACCTCTCACCTCTCAGGACTAGTCTGAATGTACGGATCATTTAACCCTTTAAAACCTGAAACAAAAGTAGGTGAATGAATGAAGCATGTATACATCGCTTCTCTATGTACACCTGTACACCCAGATCGCTTTACAATCATACCCACGAACCAGTGTTTAGCATCCAATTGGATGATGCGACGGGAGCCACAGCACATTGGCGCCAGTGCGCTCAACACACACCAGCTATAGGTGGAGAGAGACAGCCAATTCAGTAAGAAGGGAACTTTGGCCAGGACCCTGGATTTTTACTTCTGCGTCTGACCTACGAAGTAGGCAACTAGGTGTCAGTGTCCACAGGCGTGTTGCTTGTGTAACCAAGACAAGAGCCGAAGAAGAAGCGGTTGGTTGTGTAAGCCAGTGGTTCTCAAACGTTTTCGTTGTAAGGCCCCCTTTGTGTAGAGTGCATCGCTTTGCGGCCCCCCAAATAAAGACTTATAATCTTAAATGTAACATTTTTATTTAAACAAAAACATATTCGGTTATACAATGCTGAAACATCAATTCTTTTGTCTGGTGGTCTTATTTTTCTGATGTTCGATTGCATAAAATCTATGACCAATTTCTATATTTCATAAAATGCCACAAAATCTGTGGCTCCCCTGGATCCATCTCGGGGCCCCCAGTTTGAGAACTACTGGTGTAAACTGTCTGAAGCATTTAGCAGTGATAGCAGCAAGTAAACAGTCACGTTTGCAGCTTGAGTTGTTACATACAGAGGAACACATCATTTATTTAGATACAGCATATGCATTTCTGAACGAATTGATTAAACCTGACGCCATCACAGAGGTTTTTTTACCTGAAGGGAGGGGGTTCAAGCAGACCAATCACAGCGTTTGCGGTCCGCGTCGCATTACATGACATTTTTGGAGAGGTGCGCATCAGGCTACGGCGTAGAGTACGTGTCTCTGCATATGCTACGCCGTAGGTCCAGCCCAGCGCAGAAGAAAAAATCCACCTTAACGTAACGTGTGCATCGTGTTTCCTGAAGCAAATTGATTGCGCAAACGGTTGAAGAGTTGAGATAAAAGAAATACAGCTCAGTAAAACGTGTTTGACGTGACGACACATCTGGTTTTAAAGGTTTAAAACACTGAATAATAACAACTGCAAGAGACTCTTGTTCATTCATTCTGTCTGTCTGTCTGTCTGTAGGTGGTTATGATGGTAACACTTTTCTGGACAGTGTGGAGTGTTTTGACCCAGAAACAGACACATGGACAGAGGTCACCAAAATGACGTCTGGTAGGAGCGGAGTCGGGGTGGCTGTTACTATGGAGCCGTGTCAAAAAGACCTCAGCCAGTGTCAGAAACACTAGTGCCTGTTTGTCTCTCTCTCAGCTAATGTCATTAGCGCACAACAGACGTGTTCTTCACTCACACACTCATGACAGCTCCTCAGAGGTTCTCTGTACATATATTCACATCTTTAATGTCTCGTGAGTTTGCCCGTGGATTCAGCGGAGGACATGCGAGAAGAGCCCTCTGAGGACCACACGCTCAAATTTAATGAAGTGCCACGATCCACCACATCAGTGATCTGACCCCCGAGCGCACCATGCCAGTATATCAGAATCAACACAACTTTATTCATTGAGAGTTTTAATACGGACAAAGTTTTGACTTCAGAATCGGCTTTCTCCGCGTGGCCAAGAAGACGTTTGCCTGAAGCCCCAAATGATTTTGTATTTGCTTTTTTAATATCAAGATTTAGATGACTTCTCAGACTGATGGTGAAGAGCTTGTGTAAGTTGTGCACAGATTTGAGATCAACCTCAGAGCTTTGGAGCCCACAAGAACATTTACACGCAACAGTTTTAGTAAAAGTGAATTCCAGGCTACAAATGCAGTTTAAGGCATTGATGATTTTTACAGCCTGAAAAGAATGTATTTGCACAACCAATTAAAGCTGCTTTTTCCCAGGGAGATTTCTACATTGGGTTTGTGTGGAGTCTTGTACATCATTTTCTTGTATTTATATTTCCCCCTTTGCTTCAGATCACTGTTAGCACCTCTCCATGCTGAACTGTTTTATTTAGTTTGGAAGGGATTCGTTATACATTGTAGTGTAAGTGTACATTGTCAATTGTACCCCAATGAACAACATGTACAAACATTATATATTAAAGCATATGTTTCAGTAGTTCCCGTGTGTCATCAGACGGAGTCGCCAAAACCAAACTATTCACAAACAATTTATGACGTTTATATTGACTTATACATTATACATATATCGATTTATACATTTATTTATATTGACTAAATGTTAATTCAGACGTCATTGCGCAACAGTTCCTCTTCACAACAAGTTTATAAAGCTTCATAGTAAAGCTTAACTGTTACCGAGCGTGTGTGCACGTGCGCGTGTAAAGTATACTAACACACACACACGGGGTAGTGTTCGCGCGCGCGCTGCACATTTCACATCAGACTTTAAATGTGGAAAATTAATTTTGAATATGAATTTGTTGTCGGGTTGGTTAATGATGTTTATGTGGCGGCTACAGTCTAATAATGGTTGCTCTTGACAGACTGTCTCTCATCTCTGACTCATTTTGTTCTCTTGCTGAAAGTTTTATTATGGGAGGCGCTTGTTCGGCCGCCCTCAAAGCCTGAAGTAAAAGTTCAGCTGAAACACTGAATTATATTCACTCAGGGCAAACTCTAATTCATTCACATTGACACGTGTGTGTTGAAGATGGAAAATCAACAAAACTGACGCTCATCGATCTGCCAGCGCACGTGCGTAACGTTATATCATTTCATTTAGATCTCTTTATGATTTTATCGTCCAAACGTCTGACAGCACAGAGTGAAACTGAACACGGATTACTGTCTCCTCAGGTAAGTTAGTGCTCGTGAAACGAATTCATCTTCATTGTGTCACATGTTCAGTTTCGGGTTTAAATATCAGTTGTGTTAGTGAATGTACATGACAAGAAGCGTTATAAGAACTGAATGCGAACACTGACTATCGTTTCATTTTTTTGTATAAATTTCTAGCAGCCTTTAGCTATTATTATGAAACTATTAGAAAGTGAATATTAGTAAGACCATTAAAGTGCTCACATTATAGTGCGACTTGGTTTGAACTGCTTTCTAGTGTCTGTCTTATTGGTCCAGTGTTTCCATGATTCCTTGAACAACCCGTCTTTCATTTCTGTGTGAATCAGGAGTGAATATGATTCCTGTGAATGAGTTTCGCAGCATCACATCAGATCAGAACCCACAGTTCAGAGTCCTGAAGCCCTGGTGGGATGTCCTGTCTGAGTATATGGCCATCGCAATGCTCATGATCGGAGTGTTCGGCTGTACGGTTCAGGTACTGATCCAAATAGACATCAGTTCCCTTTTACGTGTCTTTTGTTTTCTCAGGTAAACCAGGCGTTCTGATTCAAACCTTTGGGTAATTCCATAAAATCAGTGGTGAACATGGCCAAGATTCACTGGGGGACTCTACCTGGGGACATGTTTTATATTTTAAACCATAGATGCAGAAAATCCAGCTATATTTCCATACAAAATGTGCATAACGTTTGGAGACTTTAACGTGGCTAAAAGATGAAGAGTTTCTACATTTCACATTGTTTTGAGCATTACACCATTGTTCTGTTTTTGAGTTCATGAGAATGAAAGTGAATGTTTGGAACTCATTGTACTGCTTTAGTATTATATCACGTCAACCACCCTGGTAACTGTCTTTTTACCCGGCTGCCATCTGGCAAGCGCTTCCGTAGCCTGATGGCCAAAACAGAGAGACTTAAGAGAAGCCTTTCTCCCCAGGCCATCAGGCTCCTAAACTCCGTCTCTTAACATCATTTGACCTCACTCGTTGCTCTCTTAAGAACATTCAACATCCAATATAGTGACATTGCTGCTTGCACACAGCACTGACTGCTCTTTTTTTGTTACTGCTAAGTCACCACCTTGAGTTACTATCTGTTTGCACATTCTCTTGCAAATATTTACAGTTCACTTCTATCATAGACTATATTATACAGTACCTTTATCTTTATATTATTTATATTCTTCTTTTGTGTTTGTATTTTATAATAACTGCACTGTCTTTGTAGCTGACCTGACCTACATTTCACTGCTGGTTGTATATTCTCTAAATAACTGTGTATGTGACAAATAAAATCTTGAATCTATCTTTAAAAACTTGTTTACATGAACAAGCTCATCTGTGTTCTTTTCATTAGGCTTCTGTAGAGTCCTTTATTATTTCTTCACTTGTGCACCAATCTGTTGCTCTCAGACATATGCAGATGTTTAGTAGTTGTTGTTATAATATCCAGTGATGAAACTCGATGTTCATCTCTCCTCAGCTGACACAAGAAAAGATTTCCTGCCTGCCTGACCGAGTCACGGATCTTTCCAGAGGAGACGTGGACTGCAGTCACCTACGAGAGCAAAAGGACAATGAGAGTGTGTGGGATTTCGCCATCACCAAAACTCTGAGCCCAAACGTCATTGAGGTGTTCGGCAGAAAGAACGGCCTCGACATCCATCAGTACGAGTTCGTCAATCACTTCTGTTACGAGCGTTTCGTTCACTGGTATGGCAAGTACTTCCCTTACCTGGTGGTAATCCACAGCGTGATCTTCATGGTGGCCAGCAGTTTCTGGTTCAAGTTCCCAGGGACGTCGTCCAAGATCGAGCTGTTCGTAAACATACTGGGCAAATGCTTCGACTCGCCGTGGACCACGAGGGCCATCAGTGAAGTCTCCGAAGAAAGAAGGGAAGAGAGAATAGTGACGTGGAGAAAGAACACATTGACGAAATGTGCGGCAGATGACGACGACGATGCGGTTGCTCTGATCCAATCTTCTGTCAAGTCGGATGAGAAAACAGCAGAACTGAAGCCGGCTGGGTCACTGTTGGATAAAAAAGAGGGCGAGCAGGCCAAGGCCCTGTTCGAAAAGGTTAGGAAGTTTCGAACGCATGTGGAGGAGGCGGATCTTCTTTACTTCATGTACGTGCTACAGACCGTGCTGAAAGTCTTCAAATTTGTTCTCATCATTGTTTATAGTGTGATGTTGGTTCCCAACATCCAGGTCATTGTGATTTGCTCGGTGCCTCGGGATCTGACGGGGTTTGAGTCTTTCTGCTGCATCTATAATAAAGCACATCTGTTCTCCAAGTTAGCATATACCTATATATGCTTCGTGGGGGTGTATGGAACGTTGTGTATCTACTCGCTTTATTGGCTGTTTCATCGCCCGTTGAAAGAATACTCGTTCGAGGCGGTTCGCTTGGAGTCGGGAATCAATGACATCCCAGATGTTAAAAATGATTTTGCGTTTCTTCTTCACCTCAGCGACCAGTATGATGCCCTTTACTCCAAACGCTTCTCAGCCTTCCTCTCTGAGGTGAGCGAGAGCAGGCTGAGGCAGGTGAACCTGAATCACGAGTGGACGACGGAGAAACTCCGCACTCGTTTGTCACGCAACGCAAGCGAGCGAATGGAACTCCATGTGTTCATGCTGCCAGGATTACCGGACACCGTCTTTGAACTTGCGGAAGTAGAAGCACTTACACTGGAACTGATTGGCAACGTCACCATCCCCGGCAACGTGACACAGCTTACAGGCCTACAGGAGCTGTCGTGTATCCACACCGCCGCAAAACTCCAGCTAGCCGCCCTCAATCACCTGCGCGAGAACCTGAAAGTGCTGCGTCTAACCTTTGATAGTCAAGACCAAGTGCCATTGTGGATGTACACCCTACAGAACCTGGAAGAGCTTCACCTGAGTGGCCCCTTAAACAGCGAGCTCTCTCGCGCTCCGACCTTGGACACTTTGCGCGAGCTCAAAAATCTTCGCGTGCTGACATTCCGTAGTCGTCTGAGCAAGATTCCTCCCAGTGTCGTAGACGTTTCCAGCCAGCTGTTGCGGCTGTGTGTCCAGAATGAGGGAACCAGGCTTCAGGTTGTCAGTAGTCTAAAGAAGTTGGTTAACCTTGCTGCTCTGGAGCTGACGAACTGTATGCTGGAGCGAATCCCCAGCGCGGTGTTCAGCCTTGCCCACCTCCAAGAACTGGACCTTAGAGAGAACAGGCTCGCCACCGTAGAAGAAATCCTGAGTCTGCAGCACTGTCGCCGTCTGACTGCTCTCAGACTCTGGTACAACCACATTTCTTACATCCCTGAGCACATCAGCAAACTAGTCACGCTGGAGACGCTGGATTTCAGCTGGAATAAGATCCGCCGACTTCCCCCTCGCCTCTGCTATTGCACCAGACTCCGACATCTGGACCTTTCACACAACCAGCTGATGTCCCTGCCATCAGAGATCAGCGTCCTGCAGTCTCTGCAGCATCTGTCTGTCGCCTTTAACGCCCTCGAGTTTCTCCCGGAAGAGCTCTTCTCCTGTAAGAGGCTGAAGGTTCTAGCGCTGGGGAATAACAGCATTTCTGCCCTGTCTCCACGGGTTGGGAATCTCGCTCAGCTGGTGAGGTTGGAGCTGAAGGGCAACAGGATGGAGTCTTTGCCCGCTGAGATCGCTGACTGTGCCTCACTGAAACTCACTGCTCTTATTGTGGAGGAAAGTCTGATCGACCTTCTGCCTCCTGATGTGAAAGACAAAATGAAAAGCCGATAATCCCAATTCTTTTGCATCGCAACTAAAGCTAGGCAAATGAAAAACGCTTATTTATATATGGATGTCTTTGAAATAACTCAAAGCTTCTCTAGATGAGCGACAATGAAAATTGACTGATGTACATGCCAGTCAACTTCATTACCGTGTGTAAGTAATAAAAGAGTGGGTGTACTGAAGTCTTACTCGACTGACTGGATTGACCAGATCAATGTCAGAAATGAATTATCTCTCAGAATCTGCCCTGCGTCACAGGGTATCAGATATAACCAAATCATCAACTTTACTGTAAAGCTGCTTTGAAACAATCTGTAGTGTATAAAGTGATATATGAATAAAACTGACTTGATTTGTCTCGACAGTGTGAAACAAAAACAAAACATCAGCTGTGTGTTCTGTATATTTCATAATCACCCCCCATGACTGTCTTGATATGTATTTATTGCTGTACAACAATGAAAAATTGTGAAAAGCCCTTTATAGTCACAAATTCAGTGACAAACAACCAATGTTAATTAATAGCTCAATATAAATGTGACTTTTATTACATATATTGTCCTTGTGCAGATTACAGGTCCAATGAAATGCAGCTGTCATCTAACCAGAAGTGCATATGGGCTTATTAAGCCTGACGTCACGCACCACCATATATGGAAGGTCATATACTGTTTCAAGAAACGTCAAAGAACAAAAAATGCTAAAATACACTCATGGAGAGCTGTAAAACTGACGAGAAAAGGCGATCCTAACCTTTATCTTCATAACAAAATCCCACATGGCCAGTCAGCGATTTATTATTCATAATTTATTCAAACATTGATGTCGGATATGCCGTGAGCCTGGTGACTAGTGTATACTTTAGTTAATACATTTCGCTTAAATATGCAATATGAGTAAACAGTGCTCATAAACAGTTTAAGCTGTAGCCCCGCTTGAAATGAATATGCTTATAATGATAAGGCTTGGACCCGGAAACGGTATTCCTCACGTCATCACTTAACAAGAGAACACATTTACATTTACGCATTTATCCAAAGCGACTTACATTGCATTATAATATACATTGTTTCTTAGTATGTGCAATTCCCTGGGTTCGAATCCATGCCCTTAGCGTTGTTAGCGCCACCACTGAGCCACAGGAAAGATATAGGCCTATAACTATATGTGTGAGAAAACGTTTTAGATTGCAAAGTTATGAGTTATGAGAAGCAGCGAGCAATGCAAATGTAATTCTATATATATGCAATACAGGGTACACATGAAGAAGAGACTGTTCAAAGTAAACGACTGTATAGATAGAATACAGTAATATCAGGATATGTTTCGATATTGTGGTTCAAATGTGAACACTGAACAAGTGACCGAAATCTTAAAAGCTGTTCATCATGGTTAAAGTTGGTAATAGTGAGTAAGATGTAATGTTAATGGTGGGTAAAGTGTTTTAGACTCTTATTTAGACTCGTTATTTTAGTGTATAATAATAGTCTCTATCAGAAAGGTGTATTTTTTACTGAAAACATCAGGTCACGTTGAGTTATGAGGTCTGTCTTCTTGTAGTGTCTGTGTCTGAGCATATTTTGGAGCAGTTTGTGGTTAAAAGCAGTGAAGGTTCTGATCTTCACTGAGGCGAGGGACTCTGACGTGGATCAGCAGGTGGAAATTTCCACAGGTGTTTGTGGAGATAAAGCCACGCTGTCTCCCTCTGTAGGCTAGCTGTTGTGTATACTGAAATATCGGCACATCACCTGACTTTACACGTGTTTGTTGATCTTTCTTACTGTATAAAGAATTTAGACAATAGAGTACAATGTCTTTGTGCTTGCATCATGACAATAAAGCTCATCGAGTAAATGTATGTACTTGTGAAGGACAAATGTTATCAGATTTCATTTTTAGAGAGAATCATTAGTCTATGTTATGTTACTGAAGATCTTAATGTGGTGAACATTTCTGCAGTTCTTGTGCTGCTGCTATCTGAGATTAAATATTTATTTATCACCAGATCGT
This sequence comes from Triplophysa rosa, assembly GCF_024868665.1. Taxonomy (NCBI): domain Eukaryota; kingdom Metazoa; phylum Chordata; class Actinopteri; order Cypriniformes; family Nemacheilidae; genus Triplophysa; species Triplophysa rosa. The sequence continues at coordinate 27,391,736 of NC_079896.1, forward strand.
CTACAGCACATGAACAAGAACTAAAGAGTTCCTTTCATTAATGATATGAGCAGGTGTATAAAAGGATTCAGGTTAAATTCAATGACAAGTGTTTATTTCCGTATGTCGGTATGTAGACTGCTGTGATATGTGTAACAGGTCTGTTGTGATTCATACAGCGGTGATTGTGTGTGCTCTTCATGATTTAAGTGTTCTGTAGGCCTCAATATTACAGGACAGATACGGTGAGATCTTTAATGGCTGCTGGATGTTGTGGTATCTTGAGATTTTGGCAGTGAGTCTGAATAAACAAAACAAGCATTGTGCCTCTGTCCCAAAGCCCCAGAAAAACAGAGTTCCTGCTCAAAGTGAAGCTCTGTTACAGCACAATGTTGCCTTGTACAGTCACTTACATTCCTGTGTTTGTTCAGGGTCACCTTGAGCACATACACACTATACGAAACACACAGTTATATACTGAAACACACACATAATTCAGCATGTATTGTTAATGAATGATGAATTCATTCTTTACACTAGCAATTGTGTAAAACAAAATGTCTCCAGTGTGCATTCAAACCAATTTAAATTGTGTCGGTATTGACAAACTTAGTCTAAAATAACAACGTGTGAAATGACCTAACAGCTTTTTTTTCACAAGATGAAATTTATTTCACTCATGTTCTTCATGAGGGAGCAATCTGTTGGCAACATGACGTCATCTTACAGATAAAACAACTAACAATTCACAATTCTGTAGTTCATTAAACACCATAATAAATAAAATGTGAAATTCCACAGTAAACATATGTTTCTATACACACTTAAATAAATAAGCCAAATAAAAATCATAAAATGTTATTTACAGATGTTAATCAACAACATGCACAAGACATTACTCCAAACACACACAAACAAACACACACAGCGAATATTATACATGTTTATCAGTGCATGACGCCCAAAGGGCTTCAAATCATTTCATTAGAATCTAAAAAGTTAACAGTTAAAGTTTCTGCACAGAAATGTGTTTTTAAATACTCAAAAGGGCTATTTACATTTGTGCCTGGCAAAGCCCAACAACATGAGTGTACATGACGATCCAGTGCAGGGATTTGCTCTGTGCAAACTGTTGCTACATATTCCAGCTAATGTTATAATCAAGCAAACAACTATTAAACATATGTAACAAACAAACATATGAAAACAAATCCCAATCTATGCCTGAGCATTGAGGGCTCCCAACAAAACGAACGGAACCATTTAAAGTCCTTTAATTCATCATAGGCTCCAAAACCTCCACCATCTCTGGAGCGCGTGCGGCGCGGGCCACGTCCAGCGCATTAGCCCCTCTGCTGTCCCGATGACTCAGGTTTGATAGGGGTGCCAGGTACTCCACCACATCCCAGTGGCCCTCGCGGATGGCGATGTGGATGGGTATGGATCCGCTGTGGTCAGGGATGTTGACGGAGGCGCCGTGCTCCACCAGAGCTCGTAGCGTATCCAAGAAACCCGTGCGGGCGGCATCGTGCGCGGGAGTCACCCCACAGCGATCCTGCACATTTGGATCAGCACCGTGTTCCAGTAGCACACGTGCCACACTGGTGCAGCCCATCATCATTACCTGTCAGACACCAAACACACAAATAACACCAATGCTGCATCCAAGAACACTGGGATGTGGTGTGAGTGCTGAGAATTACAATTACATTTATTCATTTGGCAGACGCTTTTATCCAAAGCGAGTTACAAGTAGGAGAGCACATAAACATTGTGTCAACACGCTAAACAGTACCGTTAGTTTACAAGGCCATGCTACTAGAGGATTAAAGCTGGAGTAAGCAAGGGAGATATATATATATATACTTTTTTAGACACAAGACAGACAGTTATTGGTTAGTCAAATAAATGCGGAACAGTTGTGTTTTGAGCTGTTTTTTTTAACTTGTGAAGGATGCTGCAGTTCAGGTGGAGGCTGGCAGTTCATTCCGCCACAGTGAACCCAATAAGAAGGTTTTTACAAGCGATTTGGTGCCTCGCTGTGATGGAACAACCAGCCGTCGCTCATTTTCAGACCGAAAATTACATACATGCTACCCTAACTGACACTGTGTTCCGACATGGGAGTCGGGTGCTTTAACAAGTAAGCTAAGGCCAGGGGAGTGAGATTTACACACACGCGCACACGCACTTTGGGTTTCCCTGTTTTATGGGGACTTTCCATAGACATTTCTATACTGTACAAACTGTATATTGTATTCTGTAACCCGCCATCAACCCTTAAACCAAAGCATTACACAAACCTTTTACTTTAACTCAGAAGCTGTTCCCTCATGAGGACCAAAAATGTTCCCACGAGCTAAAACATTACTGGTTTTACTATCTTTATGGGGACCACGCACTAGGGTTTACTATGACCACAGGTAGCCCACACACAGAACCGGTCCGTTCACTTTACTCAAGCCGGTATTAGTGAAAGCGAAACACAAAACGTTAACAGTGTCAAAGTCATAAATTTTTACCTGCAGTGCTGTTTTCCCGAACTCGTTGAGAGTGTCCGGTTCGACCCGGCGATCCTGCAAAATCCGCCGAACCGCCACCACATTCCCCTGGGCTGCCGCCGCGCTCAGACTCTTCCCGCAACCGAACCCGTCCAGAACCATCACCTGAAACACCCATCGTGGGACATTCTAAAACGCTTACCGTGGCGTAACGTACCTAAACAGCGATCAAGGAAAACCAAATGTATGTCAAATTTTACTTCTAATAAACACATGCTGCTGTCAAAAGAACGAGCTCTTGTTCCGCGGATAAAGTGAATAATATCACGTTAAGCGTTTTCTCTATAGAAGTCCATAAGAGAAAACGCTTAACGTGATATTATTCACTTTATCCGCGGACCAAGAGCTCGTTCTTTTGACAGCAGCATGTGTTTAGTACAAGGAAGGTTTGACAGAAATTTGGTTTTCCTTGATCGCTGTTTATGTACGTTAAGCTAGGTTAAGCGTTTTTCACGTTAAGCGTTTTAGAATGTCCCCCCATCGATCGCGGGTGTTACCGTTACATCCATTGCGGAACATGATCTGATTTCATACGAATAACAGCATTAAGACGCATTTAAAGGCAGTCGTGTACTTACCGCGTGTCTCTCAGTCGTTCTTTACGGATCAGTGACCGTTGGTTGTTTATCCGTTTTATAAAAACACGTCAAAACAATCAACCATGTGTTCACATATGTACCGTTAGCGCCTTCGCATTGCGCGCTTGATCGACAACTGCGTTGCATGACGAGCGACTGTCCACCAATCTTAGTTCACACACGCCCGCACGGCTGCCATAATTGGCTAAAAGGGCGGAGTGCTGATAGGGGTTGCTACAGTGTCGCCGTAGTAACTGCTACCACAGACCAATGAGAACGCAGAGCACAGAAGGCGGGCGATTTGAGCAGGTTTATTTGTAAACTGATGAGTTCATTCGGCTTCTGTGTCCACGCACACACTAAAAGAGCGGGTGATTCCGCGCGACACTACAGAACAAACCCCAGTAATATACCAACAAGTGTATATTATCACAATAACGCCAGGGACACAAATCCACAAATACATGCCATTTATTGAAATGTTAAGGGAAACAGAAATGAGAAAATATTTTGGGCCTGAAATGATTTCATTTAGCTTCAAACAACAATATTTATACAGCAATAATAAAGAAAACGCTGTTGACATGCAGAATAAAATCTATTACTAACACACACAGAAACAATGCATATATTTATTAAAAAAATCTCCTTCTCATAATGGTGTGAACACCAAAGCACTGAGCTCACATTAGATGTTTGTCCTCAGCTGATAATCTGAAAAGAAAAAAATCAAATGAGATTCATTGAAAATAAAAACATTTTATCATACATTAGTATAGCAGACATCATGACAGGTTTGATTCACCTCCACTCTGTGTGATATAGCGCACCCACGGCAGAGCCTGATAACCGCTCTTCTCAATTATCTTCATGTATCGAACCTTTCACGTGAGAAATTTTTCATTAGCTGAAATATGAACAGCATAACTGATAGTAAACTCTGGTAGTGAAACACAAAATGCAAAAATGCACTTGCGCTCTCACACACCTGTATGCCTGACACTGTGAAATATGGGATCTCGAATTTGACAGTGATTGGAGGCTTTCCTTCTGCTTCAGCGTTTTCCACACTCGGCAGGCCGAAATGGGCTCGCATCAGAAACTCCTTACCACCCTGCACATGAAGACAAGCGTTGACAAGCCCACATGCATGTTAACAGTGCAAAATACAATGTACAATACTTTAAAAACACGTTTCTTGTTATTGTTATTATTAGTATCATCATTACTATATATTTACATTTATTTCATGACATTGTGTTTTTTAACAGTTGCTTTGCATCAATGCACAATTGAGAAAAGCGCTAAGAAATCATTCTGCATTCCGTCTGGAATCACTGTAAAATCATCTCACGCTCATATTGTGTTGCTCACCGGGAAGGATTTGATGCTCCACACCACGAGGTTCTTCTCAGGAACGTATTTGGCGTGGCCCGTGCTGGTTTTGAACTTGGGAGAATCTGCATCACTTGGCACAGGAACACGAACCTCAACATTATTTGCTACAGATTGTTTTTTAAACTGCCCTTTAGCCTGAAACAGAGAGTTTCACACATGAAAAATCTATCTACACATACTGAACTAAAGTCCACGATGACAGTGTTTTTACAAACCTTCACCATGATCTCCACCCGACTGTGTGAGAACTTCTCTATGACAGACTCGATCCAGATGAGCGGCTTTACCTGCACACAAACACACAACTGTTGTCATCTGTTCAGTCATAAATAATGATCTATAAAACGTGTAGGGTATGATATCCAGAGAGGTGTCTCACTGAACTCATCCAGCACCTGTGACGAAACAACAGCAGAATTCATGACATTTTCTTTGCCTTGAATGGACAAATACTGTATGTAGCGGCCAGTTTAGGAGGAATCTTTTCTCCATTCTAATGCAGTTTTTTCTTTCTTCATGAGAAAACGTAAGTTAAATGTGTAAAGTGATGATGGGCTTACATGTGTGTTGATACGGTAAGACATGAGCTCCGATTCTCCGTCAGGTGGAATGAAAGAAATGGTTCTGTCGCTCTCAAAGCGGGACAGACGGACGCACTGATGAAACTTCACGTCCTCCATGGTGACACTTTTTCCTTTGTCTCCTGTGACACACGAAGAACACAATGCACACCACATAACATCTGATCGCTACAAAAGCCATGGGACAAAAGAGTTTATACTGTGTCAATGAGCGGATTCTTACGGCCAGTGAGAGCGAAGAGTGCGCGATCGTTGAGACCCAACCTGAGCTCAGGCATTCCTGACAGCATCGTCTTCAGCTTGACACTGCCCACGATATCACTGCTCATCACACTGCCGTTAGCGTTCACCTGCAAACACACACACAACACAGACTTACACACACACACGCGCGCGCGCATGCGCTACAGGAGACTCACAACGCTCGTGTGTCTCACACTCACCAGAACATTAATGGACTCAATGACGTCTATAAAGACTTCATTCTTCTTGTATTTGATGCCCTCGGACCTCCAGGACACGGCGTTTGTCACTGTGGTGGGCACTTTGGTCTTGGCCACCTCAAGCTTATTGCCCTCCTGTGTGATGTATCTGACGACAACACAAAACATCATCTTCATCATCATCGGAGGTGAAGGAGAGCTTCGGTGAACATGAACGAGAAAAACACGAGGTCTTACTCCTGAAGAATCTTGCTGTCCGTCGTCTGCGGGAATCCAAAGTCCATGAGTTCATCCAGCAGCTCGTACACCACGACAAAGTTATCCTGAATACTCTCCTCCTCCAACTCCTTAAAATACTCAGTGAAGACCTAAACACACACACATCAAAGCACTCGCTCATGCTTAGCACATAGTATGAAGGGATGTCATAGTTTCCTTCTTGATTTGCCCCTCGTCCTCATTGCCTGTCATCAGTCTGTGTGTTTTAAAATGAAGCGACGCTGCCGTACTTTGCATTCACAACCGAGCAGGATTTCAGTGGCGACCTCAGTCAACTCACCTCTACCAGTTTGTACAGGAAGGCGTAAACCAGACAAGCGTTTGAGTTCTTGTTTGTGATGGCCACCACTGATGCTTGAGTTAAGGTTAACGTACACCTCACATGTATCAGATCAGTCGATAGTATCAGTATATAGTATTTCGGATTTCAACATATATCAACAGTCTAGAGTATTTATTATGCAGTTTTTGTACAGAACACACTTATTTTCTGTTAAAATGACACGACTGCCATCAGTACATCACAACGACAACGGCTGCTAAAGCCAACATTTATCATCGCCAAGACTCTGTGTCGTTAAGGATACGGTAGAGATTGTTATGCTTGATCCACAGGAAGTGGACGTTGCCACGTGACATCACAGGGCAGATAAGCCCCTCCTCTTCCTGTTGCATTAACAGGGTGAAAAAGTGGTCAATCTCCGACATGTCCACATCACCTTTGTAGTTGCGGCAAATCAGCACCTGACGGATTTACAGAGAACGAACACAAGACATTTCATTGGTTCATCTGGGGCCGGTTGCATAAACTGCAAGTTAGTCATCTATTTTATTCTTCAAGACTGGCCTTAACGTCTTTAAGTCAGTGACATAAACAGGTAGATTGATCTAATTGAATTCTAAGTCCTAGCTAATTGCTAGTCAGTGAGACTAGTTGTTAAGACACAGTCTTAATTTAGCGGCTATGTTTATGCAACTGGCCCATGGACATGAACAGCAAAGACTGAGAATGAGGTCACATCTCTGACGTCATGTTACGCCACAATCGTTGTTTCGAAAGCACTAATACGATCGAACGATGACGCCACGATCTGTTACAATAAAAAGAAAATGACACTGCTATAGTAGTTTTGGATTAGACACAAACCGTTAAAAAGTGAAAAATAACATTTAATCATTTTTACCTTTCCTTTGAGATCCAGCACGAACACAGCGGACGCAGACATGTTGTACTGTAATGTCTATGAGAAACACTTGGATAAAAAGTGTTTAAAAGCGGTAAAGTGGTTATTTAATGAGTCAAAATAGTTTAAAGCAGCTGTTTAACCGAGAAATAAACTCATCGCGGACTCCACAGTTCCGTTTCCTGCACGCTGCGCGATGACGTCACCGAGCGCCAGGTGAACTATTGACAGAGATCACGTGACTGTCTGCAGGTGAGCAGCGCGAGAGGGCAGCAGAGAACAACTCAGCACGCGCAGTCTACTCATCACTAAGTGAAGCATGAGCGGAAAGAAATAAATGCAGAACAAATCGTTGTAGAACTTTAAACGTGGATAAAAAATGTAAATTTGTGGTAAATATTGAAACATCAAATATGAATCTGTAGATTAACCCTGCACGATAATCTTGGTTTGATATTTACATTTACAATGTATTGTTTATTGCTTTGATAAGAAAATGTCTGTAAAGGAGACACATGTTCATAAGGTGGTGTTTGGATTCAATGACCGGGTGGGGGTGGGGGTTTTGGTGGTAATCTGATCTGATGGGATTCAATAACGAGCAGAACATTTCTTCTTTCACTAACAGTGTCCAATAGCAACCACAAACATTCACTAAACATTTAATGAGCGTACAGTGAAATATTATTACACCACTGTATTCGTCATGGTTTGACAAAACACCCACAAATATCTCAGTTTATCACTGTCATGACGACACACAGACCACACCCTCCTCCTGTGTCACTGATGATGTCTCAGATCAGGCTCGGCTCCACATGGGGCCAGGGTGGGTCAGAAGCTTTGGCCACCCTGCCTCTACCCAGAGCCGTTGAGAGAGAGGATCCGTGAAAAAAACTTCCATTGCTGTTGAACGGAGTCAAGTGGTACTCCTGCCCCACACCACATAACAGCCAATCACAAAATGAATGCGATATTCAAGTCAGCTCCAGATATTTTTCTTTTCTGTTTTTCCCCTTTTTTTGCGAGACAGTCTTCTTAGCTCATTCACTCATATGTATATGAAGAGTTTGGTTCCAAAATGAGATAACTCTGTTTTTTAAAATCAAGTTTTTTTATTGTGCATTCCAATGAATATCAAACTGGTTTGTTTTGATTAAGCCATAATTACTAAAAAAATACAGCTAACTAACATAACAAAACACAATAAAAACATGATTTTAGATTTTTTTTAAACGGAGTTATCTCATTTTGGAACCAAACTCTTCATATATAGTTACCCCCCTCCGCCCACCTGGAAAATCACTAGGGCCACTTTTCATCTCATATCTGGAGCCGGGCCTAACATTTTGAACTGACTAATGAATGAGATCATGAAGATAAGAATATTCTGTATTTAAATTCACTATTATTGATCATAACGCAAACCAACAGCTACACACACACCTGACATGGGTGGTGTAGAGCGGTGCTTCTCAAACTGGGGGACGTGGCCTCATCAAGATGGATCCAGGGGGGCTACAGAATTTGTGGCACTATATGTAATATAGAAATGTATCATAAATTTTATACATTCAAACATCAGAAAAATAAGACCACGAAACTAAATGTATTGATGTTCAAGCATTGTATAACAGAATTTGGTTTTGGTTTAATTAAAATTCTATAGTTTTAAGAACAACTGGTGTAAAGGTTACAGTTCAGTTCAGATTTGATCAATTCACTGACGAATCTGCAGAATGAGCGAGTTTCACTGGCAAAGTATTAACTGAGCAAATACAGAAGATTCATTAAAACTCATCTGACAAACAGTATTACATCTACACCAGCGATTTCTGATTTCACAACTTTTATTATATAAATATGTTGTCCTTTTTGTGAGCAGTGTCTAAATATTCAGTTTATAAAAGCATCAGTGCAGAGAGAAACCCCTTCATAAAACATTCAAAACAAAAGTGACCCGACACATCCTTCAGCAGCGATAACAGAGCCAAACTTCATTCAATGAATCACAACTTCAACCCATGAGGCACAAACCTGGTTTAATGCTTCACATTTGGGTTTTATCCTTCAAACATAGAAAGGAAGGTCTTTCTGTAGTGCAGTAACATTTCAGGATGGTTTTCCATCCCACAAAATCATTACATACATTTTCACCACAAAAATATAAAAAATAAACTAATACAGAATAAATAAAAGTCATTTTCTTTGTACAAGTTACAAGTCTTAGATTTAAAAGTGTGACATGACAATATTTACAGACGAGATTCTTCATTTAACATGTGATAACAACAAATCTAAAGGAACTCTTCTGATAACATTGTACCTGCATGTCTGACAATAACAAGCAAATGGTTCTCCATCATGATGACAGAACACCTGAGAACTTTTCAAGGCATCGTGTAAGAATTCTGAGATCTACGACACGCGCTGATCTCGCAGACATGACAGAGAAACTTCCTGCAGTGATGGATATAAAAACAACCCACTACATTCACACGAGTAACAGAATGTACAGCAAACAGAAAAAGCTCTCACACCGTTTCATTTGAATCATTAAAGAAGCCCTGCGCATTTATAAAAAGTGAAGGTCGACAGATATAGTGCAAGAAGAGAGACGGCTATCTGCCTTCCATATAAATATAATCAATATTTACAAACATTAGGTTAAATATGTGAGTATACGTAGAGTGTTAATACCTTCCATCAATGAATGTTAAAGAAGTTCTATATAAAACAGCTGCATTGTTCTTGAGTGCAAAGCATGACTTTACAGAGACCGCAGCACCTTATGAGTACTTCATGTGTCTCAAAGCATCTTAAGGGCATTTAGATCCTGTGAATCTCTTAAGTCCGTCAGATGTTCAAGTATCTCCAATAAAAGGTTATTATAACACACACACACACACACACACACACACACACACACACACACACAAGTGTGTCATCTTCAGTTCACTTCAGAGCAGCGTTTCTTTTGACCTCAGGCACACATTTCTGGACGTCACTGTAGATGCGTCAGGCCGTTTCTTCATCCAAAGCGACCATCTGACACTGACACACAGACAGATATAACATTCATTTATCTTATAATTCACTTCAAAACAAAAAATCTAATTTCAAAGTCAATTAAGTCATCTTAAGAATTAATCATATTTTTGAATTGTGAAATTATATTTTGAAAGTTTGGCACATTTCCCTCCCATAATTTAAACAGCAAGATATTTACACACATTGTATGGCCTGTAATTTGTGTTAATGAGCGAGTGTGTGTGTATGATGTCTGAGAGAGTGTGTGTTGTGAGTGTTGGTGT
>NC_079896.1:27404552-27408783 GCF_024868665.1 Triplophysa rosa
TGTTTGTGTGTGTTGTGTTGGTGTGTTGTGGTGAGTGTGTGTTGTGAGTGTGTGTGTGTATTGTGTGTGTTTGTGTGTGTTGTGTGTTGTGAGTGAGTGCGTGTTGTGAGTGTGTGTGTTGTGGTGTTTGTGTGTTGTGTGTTTGTGTGTTGTGTGTGTGTGTGTATTGTGAGTGTGTGTGTTGTGAGTGTGTGTGTGTATTGTGTGTTGTGTGTGTTGTGATTGGTTGTGTGTTGTGAGTGTGTGTGTTGTGAGTGTTTGTGTGTTGTGAGTGTTTGTGTGTGTTGTGATTGGTGTGTGTGTTGTGGTGTGTGTGTTGTGAGTGTTTGTGTGTTGTGAGTGTGTGTTGTGAGTGTGTATTGTGTGTGTTGTGATGAGTGAGTGTGTGTGTGTATTGTGAGTGTTTGTTGTGTGTTGTGTGTGTGTGTGTGTGTGTGTGTGGGTGTTGTTTGTGTGTGTGTTTGTGTTGTGTGTGTTGTGTGTTGTGTGTGTGTGTGTGTGTGTTGTGAGGTGTTGTTGTGTGTGTGTGTTTGTGAGGATGTGTGTTTGTGGTGTGTGTTGTGAGTGTTGGTGTGTGTTGTGAATGTTGGTGTGTTGTGAGTGAGTGAGTGTGTGTTGTGAGTGTTTGTGTGTATTGTGTGTGTTGTGATTGAGTGTGTTGTGAGTGAGTGTGTGTTGTGAGTGTGTGTGTGTATTGTGTGTGTTTGTGTGTGCATTGTGTGTTGTGAGTGAGTGCGTGTTGTGAGTGTGTGTGTTGTGAGTGTTTGTGTGTTGTAAGTGTTTCTGTGTTGTGTGTGTGTGTGTATTGTGAGTGAATGTGTGTTGTGAGTGTGTGTGTGTATTGTGTGTTGTGTGTGTTGTGATTGGTTGTGTGTTGTGAGTGTGTGTGTTGTGAGTGTTTGTGTGTTGTGAGTGTTTGTGTGTGTTGTGATTGGTTGTGTGTTGTGAGTGTGTGTGTTGTGAGTGTTTGTGTGTTGTGAGTGAATGTGTTGTGAGTGTGTATTGTGTGTGTTGTGAATGAGTGAGTGTGTGTGTGTATTGTGAGTGTTTGTGTGTGTATTGTGTGTTGTGAGTGAGTGAGTGTGTGTTGTGAGTGTTTGTGTGTATTGTGATTGAGTGTGTGTTGTGAGTGTGTGTGTTGTGAGTGTTTGTGTGTTGTGAGTGTGTATTGTGTGTGTTGTGAGTGTTTGTGTGTGTGTTGTGAGTGAGTGTGTGTTGTGAGTGTGTGTGTGTGTTGTGAGTGTTTGTGTGTTGTGTGTGTAGTGTGTGTGCATTGTGTGTGTGTTGTGAGTGAGTGAGTGTGTGTGTATTGTGAGTGTTTGTGTGTTGTGAGTGTGTGCTGTGAGTGTGTGTGTGTTGTGAGTGAGTGAGTGAGTGAGTGAGTGAGTGAGTGAGTGCGTGTGTGTTGTGAGTGTTTGTGTGTTGTAAGTGTTTGTGTGTTGTGTGTGCATTGTGTGTGTGTTGTGAGTGAGTGAGTGAGTGCGTGTGTGTTGTGAGTGTTTGTGTGTGTGTTGTGAGTGTGTGTGTGTGTGCATTGTGTGTGTGTTGTGAGTGAGTGAGTGAGTGAGTGTGTGTGTATTGTGAGTGTTTGTGTGTTGTGAGTGAGTGTGTGCTGTGAGTGTGTGTGTGTTGTGAGTGAGTGAGTGAGTGAGTGTGTGTGTATTGTGAGTGTTTGTGTGTTGTGAGTGAGTGAGTGTGTGCTGTGAGTGTGTGTGTGTTGTGAGTGAGTGAGTGCGTGCGTGTGTGTTGTGAGTGTTTGTGTGTTGTAAGTGTTTGTGTGTTGTAAGTGTTTGTGTGTTGTGAGTGTGTGTGTTGTGAGTGAGTGAGTGAGTGAGTGAGTGAGTGAGTGAGTGAGTGAGTGAGTGCGTGTGTGTTGTGAGTGTTTGTGTGTTGTGAGTGTTTGTGTGTTGTGTTGTGTGTGTGTTGTGAGTGTGTGTGCATTGTGTGTGTGTTGTGAGTGAGTGAGTGAGTGTGTATTGTGAGTGTTTGTGTGTTGTGAGTGAGTGTGTGCTGTGAGTGTGTGTGTTGTGAGTGAGTGAGTGAGTGCGTGTGNCACACCCACACACTACACTACACTCTCACACACCCACACACTACACTACACTCTCCCACACCCACACACACTACCACAAAACCCTACTCACTCAACCATCCACTCACACACACCCACACACTACACTCTCACACACCCACACACTACACTACACTCTCACACACCCACACACTACACTACACTCTCACACACCCACACACTACACTACACTCTCACACACCCACACACTACACTACACTCTCACACACCCACACACTACACTACACTCTCACACACCCACACACTACACTACACTCTCACACACCCACACACTACACTACACTCTCACACACCCACACACTACACTACACTCTCACACACCCACACACTACACTACACTCTCACACACCCACACACTACCACACACCCACACACTACACTACACTCTCACACACCCACACACTACACTACACTCTCACACACCCACACACACTACACTCACACACCCCACACACTACACACACACTCACAACACACACACAACACACAAACACTTACAACACACAAACACTCACAACAGTGTGTGTGTGTGTGCATTGTGTGTGTGTTGTGAGTGAGTGAGTGAGTGAGTGAGTGTGTATTGTGAGTGTTTGTGTGTTGTGAGTGAGTGTGTGCTGTGAGTGTGTGTGTTGTGAGTGAGTGAGTGAGTGCGTGTGTGTTGTGAGTGTTTGTGTGTTGTAAGTGTTTGTGTGTTGTGTGTGTGTTGTGAGTGTGTGTGTAGTGTGTGTGCATTGTGTGTGTGTTGTGAGTGAGTGTGTGTGTATTGTGAGTGTTTGTGTGTTGTGAGTGAGTGTGTATTGTGCGTGTTGTGAGTGAGTGTGTTGTACCGATGGATGTGTGTAGCCATCCAGACTGGGGCTTCTGAAGATGTGGACGGTGTCGTCTGTTGTCTTCTGATACACTGGGTTGGTGAAGTGAATTGTGTTGGTGTTTTTTAGACGCCAGTGTCTCCATAGCAACACACCACCAAACACCATCAGACACAAGGCGACTGCACGACAGACAGACGGTTTATTCAGCAGCTGGTTTACTCAGTGAGGGTCGTGTGTGTCATGTGACCGTGAGGACTGACCTATTGGAAGTGTGATGTACAGGACTGTGGGATGAGGGAAAGGGCTGGAGATCGGCTCTTGTGCTTCATTAATCCCTGAAAAATCCACCAAACATTCAGTGTGTGACGTACAGGAGCCAAAACTCACCTGCCATTAAACTCTTCTAAACATTGATGTTGTTCCTACGACAACTAACAATCATCACCACACACCTGCAGTCAATAAATGGGTGTAGGAAAAAAGAAATAACACCACAATTTGAGAACAATAAACAGACAAATCCTGCACAATATCAATGCTTGCAAAAGATAAAAAAAATATGATATTTGATTAAATGTTACAACTTTTCGGTCTCATGACCTTCCCTGTAACTATACGTCTTTAAATCTTTTGCAAGCATTGACAGTGTGCAGGATTTTCTCTTTCTGTTTAATGTTCCTGTGACAGTGACATTTTCTGAGATCAGTCATGACATTCCTCAATTAGATTTGATTCAAAGCTACACATCAATGAAGAAACATTCAACATTTTACTTTAAAAGTCTCGCACACATCAGAAGTTTTGTTTGTGTGTCTTTGAGGAAGCTTTTGATGTGTAAAGACTTATAATGACATCATGCGTCACCTCTCATCTGAGTGGTGTCTTCACTCGGCTTCTTCTGACGGTGTGATAATGTCATGGTTCTGGATGGAGTTCTGGTTGTCGTGGGTAACAGCGTTGTAGTCGTGGCTGCAGGTGTTGAAACTACAGAAAACAAACGCTGGTGAGCATCGTCATGAAAACAGTGTGACGTAAATCTACAGGAACATCAGAACTCACCTGAGACGCACCTCCTCATGTCTGCCGCCAGGGTCATGTGATCAGGACACGCACACGTGTATTTGGGTGAGCGTTTGTTAATCGCCGGTGCCGGCAGACACAGAAAGTCACAGCCACCATTGTCAAGCTCCGCCTCTCTGCACCAGTTCTGCCCTGTGACACACACACACACACACGCACACACACACACACACACGCACGCACGCACGCACGCACGCACGCACGCACGCACGCACGCACGCACGCACGCACGCACGCACGCACGCAC
>NC_079896.1:27408831-27412804 GCF_024868665.1 Triplophysa rosa
CACACACACGCACGCACGCACACACACACACACACACGCACACACGCACACACACACACACACACACACCTTCAGTTACACAAGCAGGGATCCAAGATGCGAGACCCCCCAATACTAATATATTTCTACAGCCGCTGATAAAATGAAGGGTAAAATGGTCATTTTTGTTTCATTTTCAACTACTAACAATATTTCTTTGATTTGCATTTGTTTCCATTCAATAAAAACTGGAGAAACAGGTCAGAATAACAAGTTTTCATGTGTCTTGTCATGCTGTCAGTCTGTTGGATGACATTGTCACTCCTGAGGTTTGATTTTGTTGACATTCACTGGACTGGAATGAGACAGACACATTTACTTCAGGGTGTTCTGTTCACACAACAGCCTTCATAGATTCCAGCTTCTGCACGCTCACCTCAGAGTGTTCCAAACAAACTTGTGTAAATGGCTTTGTTCTGATAAACACAAAAGAAGTTATTTGTAAGAATATCAGTAAGCAAACAGATCTCATCCCCCATTGACTCTCATAGTATTTATTTCCCCTTCTATGGCAGTAAATGTGGGATGAGATCTGTTTGCTTACTGACATTCTTTCAAATATCTTTTGTGTTCATCAGAACAAAGACATTTACACAAGTTTGGAACACTCTGAGAGTGAGTAAATGATCAATGAATTTTCATTTTTGGGTGAACTGTCGCTTTAAGCGCCTGCTGCATTAATAAATACATTGAATCTTAGGTCGTCACAAACAAGGTCGACACATTTTTCTGTGGTTTCATCTATTAGTGCACTTGACACTTTCAGTTGACTTGTTGTAAATGTCCGGGACGTTTGGTCTGTACACACATGACGCTTCAGATCTGAAGTGTGCTGCTCTTTTACTGCATGACCCCGCTCCCGCTCTCCTCACGCTTTCAAACCGGTTTATTTTACTTTAGTTTTGCTGCTAACTGTACACTAGCTGTCTTGTTAGGTTCCGTTTACACAGCAGGGCTTTGCCGTAAATGCGGTTGTTGCTGTGTGTTAACGTGCCCTGGACCAAGAAGCCGGTTTAAGTGGCTAGCCAGGTAAGTTTAGCATTAGTTTACGCCAACCCTGGGTCTCAGGTACCATGAAAGGGTTAGGTTTAGCTGGGCTTTAGTCGCTTTGGACAAAAGCCTCTGCCAAATGTGTAAAGTGAAGTGAAAGTGACCTATTAGTCAGATATGGTGACCCATACCCGAAATGTGACCTCTGCATTTAACCCATCCAGAGAGTAGTGAACACACGCACACCCGGAGCATTGGGCAGCTATCACTGCAGCGCCCGGGAGCAAACAGGGGTAAGGTGGCTTGCTCAAGGGCACGTCAGTCATTACCTGCCAGCCCTGGGAATCCAACCGGCAACCTTCTGGTCACGAGTCTGACTCTCTAACCATTATGCCACGACTGCCCCTAAATGTAAATGTAAATGTAACCACAATAATGACCTATTTTGTCGAGTCACAAACCTCACAGCCTTTTTACTGTCTGATGCTGTTGTGACAGTGTGTGTGATGTCTCACCTGTCGGTTGTTTGAGGCTGTGATACAGCACAATATCTCCAGGTGATTGCAGGTGTTGAGCTACAGCTGTGACGTCTCGGCCCGTCTCTCGGTTTGCGCTCCAAATGCCGTTATTAGACACATCCGTCCAGAAGACCTTCTCCTGATCATCACACAAACACACACAATCAGATCTGTGACATCACACACACACCTCAAACACACAAACACACACCTCAAACACAGTCAGTGAGAGTGGATGTAGAAGCTTCTGTTCATCATAGATGATTGTGTGTCGTTCTCCTCCGGTCACACTGATGCTGGACAGTGTGTGCATCTTTGAGTCCACCCAGTACAGACGCTGATTCAGCATATCTGAACACACACACACACACACACACACACACACACACACACACACACACACACGCACACACGCACACACACACACGCACACACACACACGCACACACACACACGCACGCATGAGTACACAACACAGCATCAGAGTGATCATCACACTCAGCGTCAGCAGACGTCTGTCTCACCCAGTGTGATGCCATTGGGCCACGCGATGTTGTCTGTGACCAGAGGCGTCCGATCCGCACCGTTCAAACCGCACCTCTCGATGCGAGCCGAAATGCCCCAATCCGTCCAGAACATAAAACTACAACACACACAACACAACACAAAAGTGTGTGAGCTTTCATTCTGTCTTCATAGTTCAGAGAACTCTGCAATGAAGAACAACTGTACACAATTCCGTTTTTTGATTAACAGGTCATGACTCACTTTCGATGAGGGTCCACAACAATGGCGCGAGGATTCTGTAATCCGTCTCTGATGAGAGTCTTGCGTTTTAACCCGTCTGTGGTTGCCACGGAGATGGTTCCTAACTGGCTGTCAGTCCAGTAGATGTTTCCATGGATCCAATCCACTGCCAGGCCCTCAGGGGTGGAGATTTGGCTGTCAATCACAGTGGTGTGGTGGGCGGGGTCACCAGCCAGTGCGCTGCAACATACACATATGATTACGACGAGAAATTCTGAACCCACAGTGGAGCAAAGAGGAAGAATCGATCGCCTGCTGATTATACATTTACATCTCAAACATGACTGACAGGATGAAGGAGCGTGTGATTGAAACTGTATCCCTATTTATAACGTCAACACTCATTGACAAACTGTAACTGTACAAATAAAATACACAACATCTCTTACGTTACACAAACACACACTCCAGACAGCGCTGCTACCGGCCAATCAAAATCAAGTATTCCAGAGTCAGTGTAATAAATACTTCTGGGTTTGATGCGTCACCTCTCTCACCTGTAGATTGTTTTCTGGCTCACATCAGACCAGAAGATTCTGTCATTAGGAATGTCCACATCTAAAGCCACAACATTCTTCTGCTGCGGGACAAGTGATGTGTACTCCCTGCTGCCCAACATCATCTTCCTCACCTCATGACGAGTACTGAAGAGCAGAAACGCTGCTGATGCTGAGGACACAAGAACATTTTAGACTGTCTGATCTCATCCATCATGTCATGTTCCTGACAGCCAGTGTGACACATTTAACAACAACAACAACAATAATATTACTGATTATAATAATGATCTCATGCATCGAGCAGACTGAAGTCATTCACAGCACATTTCATTATCATCCTTCTGTTTATAGCACAACGCTCCGATGGCATGAAGCTTTAAACATCTTGAATCCTCCAGATGAGTGGGTAAATGAATGAATGAATGAATGAATGAATGGAGACTTCGTACCTGTAACTGCTTTACAGTCTCTGGTCATGTGATCCAGTTCATAGCCGGCGTTACATTCACATTTAAAGCTTCCAATCAGATTAATGCAGATCTGACTGCAGGTGTCTGCGTCTGCGCACTCGTCCACATCTGAAGAGAGACAGCGACAAGACATAAATGAGCGGAGAATAAAGACCAAGATGACGAGCAGACGGGCTGACTGATTCTCACCTTCACAGTGTGTGTGATTGATGAGGCGATGACCTTCAGGACACAAACACTCAGAACCCAACTTCAGATCATTACACCTGTGAGAGCAGCCGCCGTTGTCCTTAAGACACTCGTTAGTGTCTACACACACACACACGCACACACACACATGTCTGATTTATTATCTCCGTGTGGACAGTCCATAGGCGTAATGAGTTGTATACTGTACAAACTGTGTATTCTATCCCCTACCCCTAAACCTAAAGATCGTAGAAAACTTTTTGCATTTTTAGATTAAAAAAATATATTGTTCTGTACAATTTATAAGCTTTTGTGCCCATGAGGACCTCAATTTTGGTCCCCACAGTGACACGAGTCCCAATGTGTTGGTGTGCGTTCAGGTTTAGGTCCCCACCAACATATAAAAACATGAACACACACACACACACACACACACACACACACACACACACACACACAC
>NC_079896.1:27412946-27415077 GCF_024868665.1 Triplophysa rosa
CACGCACGCACGCACACACACGCACACACGCACGCCACACGCACGCCACACGCACGCCACACGCACGCCACACGCACACACACGCACACACACGCACACCACACACACACCACACACACACGCACACCACACACACACGCACACGCACACAGTTAGGTGCCAGCTCAATATGTTGAGAAACACAATTTACTGTACAAAACGTTGCGTCAGAGCGTCTGGAGTGTGTACAAACACTAACACACAAACTCAATGAAAACTAAACTCACTGCAGTCTCTGACAGGCTCATCTGACCAATCACGACAATCCCTCTGACTGTCACACACTTTATCCATACTGATACACTCGCCGCTGTGACACTTGAACCTGCTCGAGCCGTCGCACGCGGTCACTGCAGACAGACGGAGAGAGAGAGAAAGAATTACAGAAGAGCAGCTTTGATGTGTAAATCAATAGAAAGTTGATTCACGGCGTGATGAACTCACCTCTGACGCAGTCCGTCTCATCACTGCCATCCTGACAGTCATCATTCCCATCACACTGACGATTTCCTGGAACACAGCTGCCGTCTGCGCAGGTGAACTCAAACGGATGGCAGGTGGGCGTGGCTACAACAAACAAACAAACAAACAAACAAACGCTGTGCTGTTTTTCTGGTCTCCATGACAGACGAAATCTGCTGCGAGGTCTGAAGGGCGTGTGTGGGTTACATTTACATTCAAGTCACTGATCATGATCATCACTGAAATGTTTGTTTTAAAGAAGCAGAATGAAATGTTTGTGATGCTTTCATTCACACTCACTGCAGTTGTACTCGTCCGAACGATCGCTGCAGTCAAAGCCTCCGTCGCACCTCCAGCCACCGTGAACGCACTCGCCGCTGCCGCACCGAAACTCGTGAGTCCTGCAGTTGTCGTGCGAGCGCTGCGCCGTCCCAGAAGCGCAGTTCTGCGGCCACTCGTCCGAGCCGTCCGCGCAGTCGGGCTCGCCGTCACAGGCCCAGAGACGAGGCACACACACCGAGTTATTGCACTGAAAGGAGCCGGGGCTACAGGTGGGGGCGGGACAGGAAGCTTCGTCGCTGCCGTCGTCACAGTCGGAATCCTCGTCGCACACGAACAACAGCGACACGCACTGACCGCTCGTACAGCGAAACTCTCCGTCCGTGCAGTTCTTTAGCACTGAAACGACACCCGGATGAAACTTCGTCACACAAACCTGCCAGCTATGAAATATTTAATCCACATTTCACTTTGGTTTTGTAATGATTGTGTGGGGGCTTTACCGCAGCCCTGCTCGTCCGCTCCGTTCTCGCAGTCGGCTTTGCCGTCACAGCGCCACCTGGAGGACACGCACTGATTGAGACGCCCGCCGCAGCTGAACTGACCCGTCACACACGTCTTCTCTTCTGTCAATCACAGTCACAGTGTTAGCACATGCGATGGAGATTCACAGCAGCGGCTGCCGGACTGAATGAAGGTTTGTGACTCACTGCAAGAAGACACAAGTTCATCGGATCCGTCACCACAGTCATCTGTGTCGTCACAAACCCAACGGCTGGTGATGCACTTCCCATTTCCACACCTGAACTGCTCCTGGCTGCACACCGCTGCACCTGATGACACAACACACAACACACTTACACTTGCACTACACTCGCATACACACACACTTACACCTGCACTACACGCGCATACACACACACTTACACCTGCACTACACACGCATGCACACACACTTACACCTGCACTACACACACACTTACACCTGCACTACACGCACATACACACACTTACACCTGCACTACACACGCATGCACACACACTTACACCTGCACTACACACACACTTACACCTGCACTACACACGCATGCACACACACTTACACCTGCACTACACGCACATACACACACTTACACCTGCACTACACGCGCACACACACACACACTTACACCTGCACTACACGCACATACACACACTTACACCTGCACTACACGCGCATACACACACACTTACACCTGCACTACACTCGCATATACACACACACTTACACCTGCACTACACACACACTTACACCTGCACTACACGCACATACACACACTTACACCTGCACTACACACGCATACACACACAC
>NC_079896.1:27419736-27420211 GCF_024868665.1 Triplophysa rosa
CAAGACAAGACCAAGACCAGAGGGTGTCGAGACCAAAACATGACCAAGATGTTGAATGGCCGAGACCAAGACAAGGCCAAGGCAGGCCGAGTCAAGACAAAGTCTAGTACTCTCTAAAATTCTAAAAGATCCACATTAAAAAGTCATAATTACAGAATCATGCGTTCTAAGCATTCTTATCTATTATTTAGTAGCAAAATATCACGTTTTCAGATCACGTCAGACTTTATAATATAAAGAAACAAGATCTAATACAAGTACCTTTTTTGCAATCACATCTTGGATATTGTGGACCTTTGTATTCATTTTGCTGACAGATTTCTTGTAGGACATTCCCCCATTCATCTGGCACAACAGTCAAGGCTTAACTTAAGCCAGGACTATGCCTTAGTTAAATTAGGATATTTAAGTCACTTTTATTAAAATGCCTTGGATAAAAATACTGCTGGTGTGCATCTTGAGACAAAACAATGGC
>NC_079896.1:27421557-27461557 GCF_024868665.1 Triplophysa rosa
TTAAAGTTTTACATCCAATCACATTAATAATGTTAACACTTAAATCAGACAATGCACCATCATTTTATTGTAATTCCCACAGTTGTGGTCTTGAAAAAAAACCAGAGACCACTAAATCTGAGACCAAGACAAGACCGAGACCAAAGACCGTTGAGACCGAGACAAGACCATCACAAAATGGTTGAGACCGGACTCGAGAGACCAAGACCGGTCTCGAGTACTACAACACTAGTCGTAGCACAAGTATAAAACGTCTGTTGTCATCATTAAAAATGTGCAAGTGTAGTTCATCACATGAATAGGCAGGTAACTGACAAATGACATGAATGTTACATACAGATGGATAAGTTAAGGCCATATAATCTTTTTGTTTACCTAAATTTGATTTAATATTTATAAGTAACGTTACTGTGTTTTTAATTTTTTACTATACAATAGTGGCATATTTGTCCACATTAATTACTGTAGTATATTACAGTATTTACTATAGTAAACTGCAGTAAAATTCCTAGATACTAGTGTTTTTTAACTTTATTATAGTATACTATGCATTTACTCTAGTTTATCAATTTACTACAAGGGTACTACAATTTTCCATAGCACATACTATAGTACACTACAGTATTTTTTCGTCTGAGTGTTCAGTTTAACGGGACTTTTATTTTGACGACTTGTCGGAAAGACGGCGCCCGAGTTAATATGTTTTTGACGATAGCTTCACTCAAACAGTACAATGCTGGTAAAATAAACTCTTAGCAACTCTGGAGATGAAGTTCATGTGTTCATAATATCCTCATATAGTGCAGACGCAGACAAGTCCTAGACCAACACTTGTGTAGTATGTTAAATTGTGCACTTCATTCCCTCAGACACACAGCCAGATGACATAAATAACAGGATTCAGTGTCGGCGAGCGATGCGCTATTGATTAATGTCACACACAAACAAGCACAACGACAAACGAACTTCACACAAGCACGTAGCTCTGTCTAATGCACATATTCTTATTATTCTATGTCGCACAGTGTTATTTTTTCAAGTTACTTGTCCGGTCGGGCAGGTAAAATTCTCTCTTCTCTCGAGCCTGGTTGTGATAGGTAGCAGGATTGAGTCTGTCTCTGGCTCAGTGCCAGTCAAAGCGTTGAATGTTCTAATCACACCGGTGTGACCGTACGCGTCAAAGGGTTAAAATCATGAAAAGTGAATTTATGACATTAAGGACAGGCGGGAACCCTGCAATTAACGGAAATCCGTCGTAGCGAAGGAGAATTTTAATCCATGACATTTACAGCACGGATGAAGCAGAGGTTTTATTCTGCCCATGTTCAGTGTTTTAACTGTAATGCACCACAACAGACAAGTGAATTTTTCTGGGGTAATTTTCTGTCTCTCTCTCTCTCTCTCTCTCTCTCTCTCTTTCTTTGTACTGTATACATCCAGTATTATGGTGTGACAAACTCAGAACACCTATTTAATCGGGCCATTCTTATTATTTTCTCTATTCCAATCAGATAGTGGTAGATGGAGTTTGTGTAAACAGCCTCTGCCAACAGTGTAAATATACATTCCGATAATATATTTAGAATATTTTAACTTATTTTTTATTAAAAGCTATTTTAAAATATGTTTTAAGATTTTGGTCATGATGGGGACCTCCATAAGACAAAATTTAAGCATTGTGCTTTGTCTGTGTAGACGTGATGCTCTGTGTAGACGTGATGCTTGTGTAGATGTGACTCTGTAGTGGACTGTGTGTCAGGTATAATTCACTGCAAAAACTGGATAAACCACTTCCGGTGAAACTCCTGAACTGAGGTTAACGCAACACGAAAACTGCACAAACCGGATCATCTTGAGCGCATCATTAGCGTCACATGCGTCAAACCAATCAGTGACAGCAGCGCGCTGGAAACGCATTGGTTTAAGAAGCCGCTTGTTCAAAAGACAATAAAATAAAACCACCCAACAGAGAGATCATAAGTATCACACAACACATATCAGATCTGTAAAACTGACACCTGTCGCTGATCTTTAAATAATACAATATATCAAGAATATATCGACACTTACTGGTCCTGGGAAGACAGTGAAGCAGAAGAACTAAGGAGATGAGACTGATCTGAAGTCCGATCCGAATCATCTGAGCTGCAGGTCCGATCTTTCACAAGCAGTTTAAAATCTCTCTATGAATGATCTCGACACCACAGTGACAGGAAAAAATCTGCTCTGCCTGGAAAAACCCGACCATTTCAATGAAGCCTCAGGGGCGTGGCTTTGAGAGTGGTGTGATATTTGAAATGAGCTGCGTCACCACGTGATGGGCGTGGCCTCGGCGACGCAGCACTGTTTAATTTTCTTATCGATGTTGTAAGTTTACAAACGGGGCGCTTCCTCTTATAGATAAAACACCAGAAAGAAACAATCGCATATAAGCGTTTGTCTGTTACATTTGCAGCACAAGTTTTTACATCAAGCTCAAATAATATCCGAGAGAGAGACTGAAAGCCCCTCAAATCAGAATACGAGTGTTAGGTAAGGCCAACGCATGACTCAACATGATCCTGATTCTCTTTAAAAACAGAAATAACTATTCATCATACCTGCAAAACTATCAAACTAAAAACAATAATATTTCCCAGAAATGAACATCTCGAGATTGAATTAGCCGAATCATTCTGGCCTGGATGATAAACAGATCCCTGTAATATATTTGTGGTAAAAACAGTCTCCCCGCCTTGTTTTTCCACTGACTGCCTCTTCATTCACAGAATATAAAATATATAACAGATCAGAGGAAGTTTTGTTATGTGTGCAGGGAGCTCAATGGAAAATTATTTGCATTTTGTTTGTAGAAGCAGTAAAATAATGTTGGCGGTCTGCTGAGGTGAAGTCTCCTGCTAAACATTAACAGGTTTATGATGGACAGAATTGAATAGACTGATGGTGTTTATGCGACTGTGAAATATATTGCACAAGCTCTCTCAGCCTGGTGAAAAACATCAAACATAAAAACATGGTCATAAGTTTATGTAAAGAGACCCTTGGCTTTGGGACTTCTGATCTGACACACATGTTTGTTATCAGTGGAATGTTGAAATATCTGTTGGGTGACATGAGTGAAACCTCGCCCCTTCAGATCTCCTCTGACATCATCTTCAGCATGAACCGCATGCCAGACATAACCTCAATGATGCTATTCTAAAGAGTTCTTAGTTAGAGAGAGCTCAGTTGAACAAAGTGATGTTTTCGTCTGCTGAAGTGCTGTGTGGATGACATTCAGATCCTGTGAATTAGTTATAATCATTTTGAATTTGTTTATATAGCGCCTTCCTGGGTACTCAAAGCGCTTTTACATGGAAGGGGGAATCTCCTCAAGCACCATGAGAAGAATCAGAAGAGGCTTTATTACCAAGTGGGTTTACACACACAGGGAATTTGACTAGGCGACAGGAGCTTAGTGCAGAAGAAAGTGTACACACGGTGCAGAGAATGAAATAAAAACAATAATGCACTATATACAAAAAGGGAAATATACACTCAAAAAAATGATTGTTGGAGGTTGTTTGTTTAACTTAATCAATAGTTTGATCTAACATATTTGTGTGTGTTTCTTGTTCAAACACAATCGCAATGTGTAATACTGACATAAATAGGCGACTCTTTGACATAACTTATTCCATTTGTGTTGGGACAACAGGAATCATTTTCATTGACTAACTGAAACTACACAGTGGACTGAGTTCCCAGCATGCATTGCCCTTATGCCTGGATTTAGATAGTAAATTTTAAAATTAAATGTTATTGTATGTGTGTTTTTGTGCAGGATGAAAGACAAGGAGACTTGTTAGTGTTTACTGTTCTGTTCTGTAATGTTAAAATTTAGAAGATTTTCTGTTGTCTGTGATTTTTGATGGGTTACCATAGTGGTGAAGAGTAACGGTTTTACTGAGGTTGGGGACGAGCACATTTATGCCATTTTTCATGTATGCAGCCTTACTCAGTGAGTAAATACTCTGCAAGTGGTCATGCAGTAAACTATCTGGTGCTTCCTGCTTGCTCCTTACATTACATCTTGCTTGCATCACTGAAGCATTCAAATTTAATTGGCTCAACACAAAGTAATTACATTCAGCTGAAATTAAATAAAATTAGTTGATGAACTTAAACTGGGTGAATTGTGCAGACAAGTAAATCTGAAATTCGAACGAATCAATTCAATTATGTGGAAATAGGTGTCAT
Organism: Triplophysa rosa; assembly: GCF_024868665.1. Lineage (NCBI taxonomy): Eukaryota > Metazoa > Chordata > Actinopteri > Cypriniformes > Nemacheilidae > Triplophysa > Triplophysa rosa. The sequence continues at coordinate 27,425,797 of NC_079896.1, forward strand.
AATAAAATTAAGTTAATCCAACAACACATTTTTTTGAGTGTATAGACAAAAAAACAACATAGGATGTTATTTACAGGTTTAACCTATTGTTTCTTACAATGTACAGTTTCCAGATGCTATGTGCAATGTGATGGACAGTGTGTAGTAAGAGCTTTTAATTGTTCAGGCTGAGTATATCCTGTTCTGGTGGTCAGTGCTCTGTAGCGCCGGCTAGATGGCAACAGTTGGAAGAGGGAGTGAGCTGGGTCCAAAATGATTTTCTTAGCCCTTTTTCTCTTTCTGGAGGTGTAAACACATCAGTTAAACCCCTAATGTGCTCGGTTATGTTATTACAGTCCTAACTCTCATAGAACCAATAATAAAGGTTCCATAATTTCAGACAGAAATAAAGCATTTAAACTGAGGTGGTGATTTTTTCCAGCGCGTGTCGAGCGACACCTGGCGGTGAAGTCACTGCAATACACATTAACTCACGCTGCCTGGCCATCTTCGTCTGCGGTGCAGTTTTTTGTATGAAAATATTTCAGAACACAACAAAACAAAGAGATTTAACGCTTTGTTATTTATTATGGTATCTGATGAATGAAATCAATCGAAGAGAAAATATACAAACCCACATTACACAACAGCACATGCCATTATTGAATATCAGGGCCGGACTTAAGAGGATGGGGGCCCCTGGGCTTGAGTTGTTTTCGGGGCCCCCGTACTATTTAAAATCATGTGTTTGTTAGCATTAGTAAAAAATGTTTCTCCAATGACACTTGTTCATTGGTTTACACGTTTATAATGCTTGTTTTGACAGTGGGAGCCACAAGTGGTGCATTTATAGCCTGTAGGAAGTTTCAAACATACTTAAATGTAAAATCCAATCAACATTACAATATCAAGGGGACTAATATAGTTTTTGACATAATCATACAGCCCTACCATTATGTATTTTAGCATTTGTCAGCATTTATTAATCTTGTTTATTGTTGGTTAATGCCAAATACAATTGTTCATGTTGGTTCATGGTGCATGTTCAATGTTTTTAAAAAATATTAGTAAATACTTAAAATAAAGATTAACAAATGCAGACATGTAATCTAATGCTTAACCAATGTTAACAAATGCAACGTTGTAAAGTGTTAAATATATATTAGTATTCTATTGCAATTCCATCAGTAAAGCATAATATGACAGATCTATGAGTTTGAAATGCACATTCAAATTGTATCCATAATAATGAGATGAAACGTCTTACTATGGCTTAAATAGTTTCAGAATAATGAGATGGGTCCATAGTTTTGTAAAGTCTAGTTAACTGAGCTTGTGCAGGGCAAATAGGGCCCCTCTGTTATACATCGTTTTAAATCTTTTAATTACTTTATATCTAACATAACATCATTTTCATGTCAAATTCTTAAATGTATATCTAAGAGACTGTTTAATGCAGCTCACAGGCCATGAATCCATGAATGGTATATCTGCAAGTTATCATCTTAATTTAGCATTTACATTTTGCCAGATATATCAACGTCAGAAATGAAATAACTTGCATCTAAACGCGGTTTGAAAAAGCACGAGCAATTTGTCCCTTCACGCGGCCCGTAGTTCGGTTGTTTTAACTTTGTTTATTAGTTAGCAGAATGTTTTCATTTTTTATTTACATTAATAGATTTAACAGTGTTTGCATATTATTTACAAGAACCGCTTATGGTCACAGAACGGGAAATATTGGAAATTAACTCTATGTTACCTGTTTTTATTCAGAGTTGTCTGCAGAACACAACACTTTTCATAACACATTTTTTGTAAAAGCGAAGAAAGTGTAACAACAACAACAGCTAGTAGACTCTACTGCATCTGCCTGTGGATGAACCGATCTGTCGTGTTCAGTGAGCGGACAGACTGTGAGGAGCGAGCGTCAAATGGAAAACGCGGAGTGGAATCATATAGCGGTGTATTCAGAGAACGTTTTTCGCGCGGATGTGAATCCTCTCTACTCTATTTCGTCTACCAAAGGGCGCCAGCCTGTGAGGGCAAAATGGGCAGCGGCTCAAACCACAGAGCCACCCCGTGAACGCGTTCCGGCTCCCATCGTCCGCGAGTTTCAAAGGAGAAATAACTGAAATAAAACCGGAGGGTGGCGGCCTGGTGGGAGATGGTGACAGGTATGCTCTGGATTCTCTGCCTAAAGATCAAGGTAGGTGTGGTGCCATGGGTGTAAAGAAAATTATTTCGTAAATGCTGTTCTTTCGCGTTCTTGTCGCTCAGTTTTTGGTTTTCTTTAAGCGTGGCACTGCGATTGCGCTTGTCAGCCATTAGAACAAGCGTCTTAATGAGCAGACAGGTTTCAACTGCTGTAAACTTGATGGATAGAATCCACAAATAACCAATCAGGAAACGCCAACATGACTGACGGAACGTTTAGCCAATTAAAGGACATCATTCCTTACATAAGGCAGTGCTATTGAACCTTGGTAGGCCAATGAACGAAGTTTAAATGAAAAATAAAATGACTGGCATAACTAAACAAATCATATGAACGAGAGCAGGCGGGCCGCCTGAAGTCAAGCCCAATGGTAAGTCCGGCCTTGTTGATTATACAGCAGCCAGAACATGAAATTCACTTCAGTGAGCAGGGGCCGTTTCAGAAAGGAGGTTTAGTGAAAACTCTGAGTATATTAACCCTGAAATGAGGGAAACTCTGGGTTTTCCGTTTCAGAATGTGAGGTATGTCAAACCCGAGAAAGCGGGGTAACTCAAGCCCGTTTCTAAAGGAGAGGCATCTTATACTCAGAGTCAGTAACCATAGTAACTTAACTCTGTGAACCTAACCTGGTCGGGAGCAGGTTTTCTTTGGTAAACCCAGATTTTATTCCATCTCCTCCCCCTTTTAAAGCGCAAGTGGTGTAACTCATTCTTTCATTAATACAGTCATTCATTCATGGCACACATTTTGATCACACAGAGACCATCTCAGTCACTTGTATGTGTGCTTTTATAGGGGATTCATGAAGAGGCTGCATTCATTCTTAGGGATGTACTTTGATTTCAGGAGAGCAATTTTGTCATTTCCCTGTGCATTTTTATTAAAACTACCATTTTTCTGTACAGTGAATTAGATATATCTAAATATATCTCATCCATCCTTACATCAATAACATCAGCCACCGTATGTGTATTACATCAGAGCATAATTTTCTACAGACAATGAGAAATGACTTAAAGTGCATGAATAAAGAAATTAATAAATACAGACATACATGCAGAAATGAAGCGATAAAAAAAGTAAGATTTTTTTATTATTTCTGTTGTTTCATTCATTTAATGATTAATTTGTTTGTTTATTGGTACACTTATTAATTTAAACTTAAGTCATTTTTAGCACATCAGTAAATCCACTGTATGCAGAGCGGAAAGTGTGCCTCACTCTCAAGTGCTTTCTGCCACCATGTTGCTTTTTTTGGTGCCGTTGCCATGGTGAATCGTAATATCGGAGCTCCATTGATGATGGCTTTTTATAGTCCTGGTGCACGCGCTTAACCCAGGGTAAGCCTACCCAGAGTACATTGAACTAACTCAAATCAGCTGTTTTGAAACCAAAAACTCAAAGTTTCTAATTTCTAAGTAAACCAACTCTGAGTTCAAGATTTAACCTAGGGTTGGTTGAACCTCCTTATTGAAACAGGCCCCAGGTCAGCCTTCAGCACACCAGAGATACACACAATAACACCCCTAAAGATCGAAAAGCAGCAACATAAACAAACACATCTACAGCTGTCACAGCTAAACAAACGTCGTCAACACACGTGCATCAGTTACTAACACACAATTCAAGTCTACTGCACTTCTACACAACGAGTTAACACATGATCACAAACGTACTTCTGAAACGTTAAAGTCTAATATTCAGCGTCACAGAAACATACGTCGTAATTCAGTTTCTCTCAGCATCACTATGAAAACTAACATCAGAATGATTCTTTCTTTCTTTTCAGAAGTGAGAGATGACCAGGATGTGAATGAGGGATTGTAATTGGGTTTAACACGATACTGGTTTTGTATTCTAGCTGGTTTCATTTCAGATTTGTTTTGGTGTTGATGGCTGACTAACATCTTCATCCCTGTTCATCTTCACTGGCGCTGTTGGACCGATCCTGAATGAACCCAAAAACACATGAGCAACAATCAGCCTACTACAAACTGTATGTGTGTGTGTGTGTGTGTCACCTCCTCCTGTTCCTCGTCCGTATCGTCATCACTAACGACAGGTTTGGCTCGAGTTCTGGCCGTTCTTCTGCGCCCTCTGCCACGCTCTGCACTTCTGTCCTTACGGCTCAGTTTAATCTTCACCTTCACTGACCGAGCTGCGCGCGCATACACACACAGATTAAAGAAACACACTTGTGGTCACACAACCAGTTGATGTGAGAGTGAGACGGCGGCTTTAAAGAATAACACTGACTCTCGGAATCTGAACCTTCATCTTCATCATCTTCCTCACTTTCCTCTCCATCACTCTCTTCTTCTCTCTCGACCTTCTGACACAAGCTGGTAAAAACCGACTGCAGCACGATGGAGTCCTCATAGATCTAACACACACACACACAGATCACATGAGATTCATTAGGTGTTGGGATGTGTGTTTTGTGTTTCATCGTTACGGTATTTTCACAGGGGGTACATCAAATAAATGTGTTCAACCTACAAATGCAAACAGCCTTCTTGTAGTAAAAGATTTGGGTTTGTCTAGAGTAAGTTTCATTTGTTGTTTGTGTGTTGTGGATCTAACCAGTGAACCCTCCAGGTTAAAGGTTTGTGCGTTTTGACACAACTGCATGACGTCTCTCTCCAGGTCGTTCAGGCTACGGTATCGGTGACTGCGGATGCGTTCCTGCACAAACACAACAGAAACGCAGACAACATTGAGCGTTTGTTTGGGGTTGTGGTGGTTAAAGGACAGAGAATATCATGTGTGTGTTGGCTGACGCACCTTGATCTTCCTGAAGTCAACAGGTTTGCGGATGAGCTCGTAGTATTCTGGAAGCTCCTTCCGTGACGGCAGCTGAATGAAGACCTCACTTAACTGACGCCCGTTACTGCGAAACAACACATGAACATCATGAAGATGAGAATGATTTTAGTGTTGCAATGACAGCGAACGACGAAGTCATCATTTTCATTATTACCAACATTTTGTCATTTGTAAAGTCTAGAAGCAAGGTTTGATTCTTCTTCTTATAAGTATTGAGCATCAATACAATTCTCTCTATGATGAATCACACACATCCCAGGCACGCAGCGTCTCAGAAAGGAACACCATGTCCAGTTCCAACAGCAACATCAGTGTGACATCAGACAAAAAACACAAAAAATGACCTTTAACATCCTAAAGCACCGTCGCTGTCAGATGTCTGCTCTCGGTAGTTCACATGAAACACTTCCACTGTTATTCACAAGATCAAGAACCAGTCATCACTCACTTTTCCTTATATTTAATAACGGCATCCACAATCTTTTTCATCTTCTTGATAAGCGACGGCGGGTTCGGTGAAAGTTTCTCTGCTGGCGGACGACCTCGTTTCTTTTGCCTTTTGCTGTCGTCGTCTCTCTTTCTGCCTCCGCGAGCTCCAGAGGTGGAAGGAATGGCGTCCGTGTCCCGATCGCGCCTCCTCTTCCGAGCCGTCTTCTTGTGTCGCACCTCTTCTTCGATCTCCTCCAGGGTCCCGTCCTCGATGGCCTGAGAGATGAAGGAGGACACAATGAAAAAGCCAGACGCCGGCAGACGGGCACGTGTTAACGGACGTGACACGCTCGTCTGACCTTCAGCCACTGTTTCTCTGTGAGCGAGTCGCTGTAATCCACCTCTTTTCTCTGCCGGGAGCCACGGCCGAACATCTTCCCCTCCTCTTCCTCACAGGTGAGCCTTTCCACCTCCGCATCGTCCTTCATAATCCATGTGGGCAGCTCGTCTTCCTCCATCAAACGAGGTTTGCGTTTGGGGTTGCGGGCGTCCTCGCGGCGACGATCCAAGTCCATGCGCTGTGCAGAGAGAGCATAAAAGAGAGAACGTGTCTCGACTGAGTTTGGATTCACGACTGAACTTTAATGAAAGTGAAAAAGAGGTGAAATGAAACCATGAACTGGTCGAACTCCTCTTCACTACGAGCGATCATCTGGTTCACCGTTTCATCATCCGGCACCTCGTCCTCCTCCTTCAAAAATAGAACAACAGGCAAAGGTGTGTAACACGGACATTCAAACAAGATGCACGACGTGTGAGAGAGAGAGAGAGAGAGTCTGTAGCGATAGAAAATAACTTTCGGATCATTCACAACATCTGCACTCAGTATATAAACTCTACAAGTGTCACGGCAGAGCCTGGAAAGCATCTTTAGATAATTGTATCGGCTTTAAACACATTTTTCAGATGTGTAGCAAGGTTTCATCAAATAAAACACTTCAAATAAAATGTTGTTACATTAATCAAAAAAATGATTGTTCTGCCAAACAATTTTGTTGCTCTGAAACAGGAATAACAAACAACACAGACGCATCAGACATGGCGCTCGTCTCACCTCATCTTGCTCCTCGTGTTCCAGAATGGCTTGTAAAAAGGCTCTGCGTTCATGACTTGAAGATTTCTGGTCAAACATGCCAGCCTGGATCACCTTCTGATCTACATTCAGCTTATATTTAGCAGCTGCCAGTATCTTCTCTTCCACGCTGTTGACGGTGCAAAGACGAAGAACTCGCACCTCGTTCTGCTGTCCGATCCGGTGCGCTCGGTCCTGAGCCTGCAGGTCCTGCACACACAACACCAGAACGCTCAGCAGACACACACACACACACACACACACACACACACACACACACACACACACACACAGACGTCTGAAGGCTTCTCCAAATGCAGACGCAGACGGGATCGTGACCTGGTGAGGATTCCAGTCGCTGTCGAATATGATGACGGTATCGGCGCTCTGCAGATTCAGACCCAGCCCACCTGCCCTTGTGCTCAACAAGAAGATAAAATACTGAGAAGCCGGATCATTGAAGGTCTTTAGCAGCATCCCACGATCCTCTGCTTTAGTTGTGCCTGAAACACACACAACACACACTGACTTTCACTATCAATTCTAAACTCGACTTTTCTCCACACTCCATGACAGTGTTGGTCCGATACGTCTCCACGCACGCAGTGGCCCATCTAGAACTTTGGCAAACTGCTCTTTCCACAGGTGTCTACTAGTAAAAAATCATTCTGTGTAAAGAAAGGAGACCTAAAACACAGCGGGCCAGAGCCTAATCATGGCTCTCGTGTAAATAAACACGAATGAATGCTGCCGTTAGCCAGTGATATTTCACAAAACAGCTCGAGGATGATATTATTTCACCCAAATGCATTTGAAGATTTCAGGGCTTAACATTTGATTTCTGTGCCATCGTGTGATTGGAAGATCATTCGTTCACGTCTGCAGTGAAGAAGCACTTTCACACTGAAGTTTAAACACTGGCAAGAGTGACGCTACACATTCAAATAAACAAGACAACAAACTCACCATCCAGACGCAGATATTTGAAACCGCGGTAAGCAAAATAATCTTCCATGATGGTCATCAATGATGTCATTTGACAGAAGAGCAGAACTTTGTGGTTAGATGCTCGTAGTTTGGGTAAAATCCGATCCAGCACCTCAAACTTTCCTGACGCTCGATATAAGTCAAGCCTGCGGGTGAGAGGTCAACTGAAGGTCACTTTAAGGTTAAACACCCGTGTCTCATGTGTCATGCGATGTGATTGATGCTCACCCCTGAACTATACCGCCCGAAAATCCCAAGTGCTCAGAGAAAGATTCCTGTAAAAACACACTTGCAAACCTCAGAAGTGAACACATGAACAACATGAGAAACACACACAAACACAAACCTCGATCTGCTGAAACATGTACGGATGATTACAAATCTTCCTCAACTGCATAATAGTGTTCATCAAAGTCTTAGTCCCGCCCTTACCCTGAAACACACACACACACACACACACACAGTTAATAAACACACACAGTGCATGTATTGTGTGTTGTTGTGATGTGACAGATTCTTTATCACCTTCTTGTCTTTCTCAGATCCATCAGTGAGCAGAACTCCTTTAGCCTGCATGTGTCGATATAAAACCCTCTGCAGAGCCGACATGTCACACTTAATCACATACTCCACCTGTGTGACAACAACACAACTCTTTACTTATTGAATTTATTGTTTCATTTTGTCACCATTCCAACATCTAAGGCAATATTGGTGGCGAGAAACAGTCAATCTAAAGGTCTTATATACGTCTATACAGTATCTATATAGTCAATCTACATGTCTTATACACAAGTTGGGGGAGGGACAATTTCAAGTCTTCAATGAACCTAACCTGAATGTCTTTGGGCCCACGCTGACACAGCTGTTATACACTGCACAAACTGTGTCTCGTAACATGTAACCCTCACTCGACACCTAATTCAAAGCATCACACAAAACTTTCTGCATTTTTTTCAGTTGTGCTTTAGTGGCTTTTATGCCTTTAATGGGACAGCACAGTAAAGATGTGACAGGAAGCATCGGGTGGAGATGGGGGAGCGGGTTCGGCAAAGACGGGAATCAAACTCATTTTGACATTTACTTTGATTCAGGGGCGGTTCTAGACCCTTTTTAGGTGGGTTTTAGCTCCCCTGTCTGTCATCTCCACTCTCAAACTATCAAAACACAGTGTTTCCTATACATTGATTTATTTGTGACGGCCCGCCACAATATCAACACTGGCCGCCACTAAGCGATTTTTCATCATGCATTTTTATTTGACTATTTAAAACAGCTTAATTCATTGTAGAGTTGCATGTGTCTCTCTCATGTTGTGTGCAGCGCCTTGACGCTGAGCGCCACTCTCTCACAGATCAGAAGTTCATGAGTTCGCCTATGCAGACAATGGTGTAGGTTTGAGGGTAAGCGTATTTGGCGTGCTGTCCGGGGAGAGGGCTCCGAGCTCGTTCGTTCTTCCGAGCTCAGAGCACCCCCCCCCCTGTCCGGGGTGAGGGCTCCGAATCCGGCATTAGCCCGAACCCGGAACACTCCCCCCAAGAGATGCAACTAGTGCACGACAGCAGCCAGAGATATGCGCACGCACCCCCCAAAACGAGGCTGGTATGGGCTGCTGATGACCTGGCCTTGCTTGGTACGAAAGCCGTTGTTGCCGAGTCTGGAAGAGAGTCCAGTTGTTATTGAAGCGGGCACTGCTGCGGTTTCTGGAGGAAGGGTGCCGGCTGAGGCAGAGAGATGATGGAAGCATGGGGCCCCTGTGGGGGCAGTCGCTGAGGCAATACTGGCTTCTAGATGAGTTGAGACTGCTGTGGCAGAGATTAGATGGAGGCATGGGCCCTTGTGGGGTGGTTGCTGCTGCGATGCTGGCCTCCAAGTGAGTGATGTCTGCTGCTGCAGAACATAGATGGAGGCACGGGCCACTGTGGGGCAGTCACTGCTGCGATGCTGGCCTCTAGGCGAGTGGTGTCTGCTGCTGCAGAACATAGATGGAGGCATGGGCCCTTGTGGGGAGGTCGCTGCTGCGATGCTGGCCTCTAAGTGAGTGATGTCTGCTGCTGCAGAACTTAGATGGAGGCACGGGCCACTGTGGGGCAGTCACTGCTGCGATGCTGGCCTCTAGGCGAGTGGTGTCTGCTGCTGCTGCAGAACGTAAATGGAGGCACGGGCCCCTGTGGGGGCGGTCGCTGCTGCGATACTGGCCTCTAGATGAGTGGTCTGGAATGAAGGTGTTCGGCCGGAGTTTACGGGATGAGGGTAGGTTGCTGCTAGATGATCCGGGAGATTAGGGTCTGGTGGGCTTTGATGAGGGAGTGGTCCGACCGATGTAGCTTTTGAAAGCTTCTGACATCCAGCGGCCAAGTGCTTGGATCTGAAGCTGGGAGAGACCTTATTGGGCGGCTGTGGTAGCTGCGCCGAAGCGAAAGGAATGGCTAGAGAATTGTTCTGTGGGGATGCCAGATTGGAGCAAGACGGTTTTGAGATGATTTTGGAACCAAAAACGTGAGGCTGGACGACTGGAGTCATCTATGAAGAGAGGGTTGAATGGGGATTTTGCCTGTGATCTTCTGAAATGTAGGTAGGCAAGGAGGGTTTGGTAAGGCTGGATGGGTGATTGAAGGTTGAATATGTAGATGAAATGGCATGTTTTGAATTGATCTGTCTTACTTTGCTTAATGTGGAAGGAGTTGTTTATGCATCGAACAATGCGGTGGACTGAAGGGTTAAAGCTGGACGTGGTGGTCATTTCGGAGCATTTGAGAAATCCAAAAAAGGCCAGGGTGAACATGGCGTTGAGCATGCAGGCGGTGTGGGTGGAGTGGTAGCCTCTGCAGAGGGTAGAAATGCATTTGGTCAATATATAAAAAGTTATAGGTTGTCTTGTGTCCGGGCGGGTGGGTTGAGCTCTTTGGATTCCTTTGATGAGCATGGAGGCTTGAGAACTGGCTATAGCTGGGCAGGTTGAGTTGAAAATGAGTTTGTGGAAAAATTGGATTCCGCTTAGGTACCCTTTAATTGAGCTGGCTTGGAGGTCCACATCTGGTGCCAGCAGCCTGAATTTCTGGAAGGCAAAACGAGAAAGAGCATCGGTTATTTGGTTTATAGAACCAGGAACATGTTTAGCAGTAAAAATGAATTGATCACAAGCTGAAGTCCAGGTGAGGCGTCTAAGGAAAGGCATCAGTGCGGGAGAATGGGAATGGCCTTTATTGATGCAGTGCACTGTCGCTTCGTTGTCGCAGTGAACGGTAATGCTGGAATCGGACCACTCCTTCCCCCACAAAAAAGCAGCGACTACCAGAGGGTACAGCTCGAATAAGGCTGAGGATGAGAGTGGCTGCGGTAATTCTAGGAGCTGGGGGAGCCACGTGGAGGCAAACCAGCGTCCTTGGTAATATCCTCCGAAACCGACGGAGAGGGTGGCGTCGGTAAACAATTGAATGTCGATGGGGAGAGAGCGCATGTCATTGTAAAAGAAGGACAAACTGTTCAATTGATTGAGAAATTGTATCCACAAACTGAGCTCGTCGCGGCATGAGCTGGTTATTAAGTCCTCTAAGGTGTGAGCTGAGGAAGGGAGGGAGAGGAGGTGCAAAATGAACGGGCGGCCTTGGGGGATGATTAGTGTTGGGCGATATTCAATATAATAAGATCGTTCTATCGCCAGCCTGTGGATCGCCGATACACGATAGTATCGAGGGGCGGGGCAATTACGCATTTATCTATGACAAGCTGGATTTGTGGACAAAAACAGAAGCTTATGTGTCTAGAAAATGCTCATGTGTGACTGCAATTAGCATTCTATCAGAGTTTAAATTCAGTGCAGTTGGCAACATTGTTACTTACCACCGCAACCTTTTAAACAAGAGAAAATAAACTATTGCTATAAGTCAATATCATTCATCCAAATGCATCATTGATGCGCTGTTATTACTTGATTGCCAAACGGGAACAACTCGTGCGGTGGTTTTAAACCCTCACGCGCATAGCAATTCCTGCGAGGAAAATCCCGAGTCGCGCGCATCACAAGCTCTCTCGTGCACTGAAAACTCAAAGCTCGCACATTATAAACGCTCTCTGGTGCGAGGAAAAGTCTGAGCCGCGCGCATCACAAGCTCTCTCGTGCACTGAAAACTCAAAGCTCGCACATTATAAACTCTCTCTGGCGCGAGGAAAAGTCTGAGCCGCACAAGCTCTCTCGTGCACTGAAAACTCAAAGCTCGCACATTATAAACTCTCTCTGGCGCGAGGAAAAGTCTGAGCCACGCGCATCACAAGCTCTCTCGTGCACTGAAAACTCAAAGCCCGCACATTATAAACTCTCTCTGGCGCGAGGAAAAGCCCGAGCCGCGCGCATCACAAGCTCTCTCGTGCACAGAAAACTCAAAGCCCGCACATTATAAACTCTCTCTGGCGCGAGGAAAAGCCTAAGCCGCGTGCATTGCAAGCTTTCGTGCATGAAGAAATGTGCAATGCGCATTTGTAATATTGATTTGCAACATATATTGGCAAACAGCCAACTATCGTCTAGGGAATCAGCTATCGCCGATAGGTCTGAGGATCGTCGATACACGATAGTATCGTCTATCGGAACAACCCTAGATGATACGCATCGCGAAATTGAGGTGGCCGAGAACGGATAATAATTTGCATTTGGAACAACGGGGGTTGTTCAGGAGAGTGGAAGCAATCAAAATTGATCTATCGATTTTTTCCTTGGGCAAGGATGCCTGAAAGTTCAGCAAATCCAAATTGATGCCCAAGAATTCGATTGACATGCTCGGACCCGAGGTTTTATCTTGGGCGAGTGGAATGCCGAGCTTGGCGAAGATTTTTTGGACTATCCGACAATCCAACAGATTGTCTCTGACAGCATGTCGAAAATGTTCTCTTTTAATTAGAAGATCGACCGTTTCGGGTTCAGCAAGCGCGGACTGAAGGTTGGTGCAGACTAGGCTGTCGGAAGGTCAACTCTCGATACTGGGGTTGAAGCCATTTGAGAGACCGGACAGAACGTAATCAGTAAAGTGAGTGTCGGTGTGAAGAGACAATTCAGCAGACAAACTTAAAACATTCACAGGAGTCGATAAATACCGTTTATGATTTTTATTTGCAGATTTGGAAACTGGACATACAATGTGGGCATGCAAGCCACCGCAGAAGCTGCAAACGTGCAGGAAGCGGCAACGCTGTCGTGAGCAAGCACCGATGTTGAACTTCCTGCATGGTTCGAGGTTGGATGCCTGCCGGCGATCAGAATTGGGCAGAGGTAGGTTGGCGGGATATGTTGGGAAGCATGGGACGTAGTCTGTGGATTTGGTGTGAGGTGAGTCCGGGCGGGGGGAATGGATGAGTGAACTAAAGGGCAAGAAGTGGTGCTGTGGGCGATGGATCTGCAGACCGCGCATGAAATGTTCCTGCAACCGAGGAAAACTCAGTTGTGAAGCTCAGTGTCCAGTGCCCCCCAGTAAGGACACTGGTTTCACTGAGTACGCGGATGACGCATTTGGTGGAAAATAAATGGTGATAGGTGTAGAAATGTGTTCCCCCGTAAGATAGCGCGAGCTCCGCGACAATGGCGAGGTAGTCGCCGAGTTTGCGCCTCCTGTGAGGGAATGCCGTGCAGATTACCTCGAGGTAGCGTGAAAAAGCTACGGCGAATTCTGGAAATGTTAAGGTGCGTGAACTGCTATGTGTTGTGTTTTTTTAGGGTGAGTGAGAGATCGCCGTAGGTGATTTGGCGATCTGCTGACAGAGGTAAGACTGGAGATAAAAGAGAGTAGAGGTCTACGTCCGCACCTGCAAGTATCTGTGACCTGATGCTTGCTGAGACGGGAGGCGGCTCCAGGGCCGGGGAGTTGGGCGGGACTGGCATAGCTGCTGCAGATGACAGTGAGAAGGAGGGACGTGACTGAGGGAGAGACATGAGAGAGGGAACAGCGGCCACTGGGGCTGCTTGTGAGGGCAATCTCATACTACTGCCGTTGTCTGGGCCGGGGACTAGAGGGAAAGCGGGGAAGTCGTGAGCCTGAGCCCGCGTCGCCAGTGGAGGCAGCCTCGCACTGGAGTTCGGCCATTAACATGGAAGGGGATTGGAGGAGGAGGTCGGGAGGATGTGTGGGTGAGCCGAGGCCGCTTGCAGAGCCATGCTCACACTGCTGGGGCGGCTCAAGGTGTGGCGGGCTTGAATGGTGCCCGGAGATGCTGCCTACTGGAGCTCGGCTGAGCGGGGAGGAGACTGCAGGCGAGCGGATGTGGCATCCGGGGCGCGACCCAAGCTTGCAGAGAGACCGCTGCAGCGGTTTTCGGACCGGAGGGCCCTCCTCGTTGGAGTTGGTGTTTGATCCGGCCGTAAATATGGGAAATTACGGACCTGCCTCGGCTTTCCTGTGGCCTTCGACGGAGTGGCAGGTTGTGCCGTCAGGGAATTTGGCTGCAGGGAGGTGTACAATCCGTACAGTTCGGCCTTGTTCATCCATCGGGAAAAGTGGACGTCTGCGTTGATTAGCGCTTGCCGTAATCCTAGGACAGTCCACATTTCGATAGGCGGGACTGGAGGGGAGGATGGACGCATAGGAGGACGCTGGAGACCGCGACGGCTGCATGGAAGACGGAGGTGACTGCGTGCCACTGCATCTCGGGGTAGTAGAAGAGGCACGGGAGGGCCCGACAGCCCCTTCGAGCAGCCGTGGGTTTGTCTGAGGTATCCTGTCGGGCGCTGGTGTGCTGGCCGTCGCTTGAGGACACCGAAGGACCCTGATCGTCGACGGAGTTCGTAAGTATGTGTTTTAAACATCGTGTTTTTAATATGCGTTTGTACTTGTGTTCCCAAGAGCACAGGAGACAGGTATAGAGAATAAAGTCAGAAAAACTACTATGTTTCCCATCACCCACAATTTTGTGTAGTTTACAAGAAAACATATCATTAAAATTAATTTAAAAAATAATAATTATCAAGTCAAAGGAACTACATGGGAGAGGCATCAAATACTCACTGAGGGCTAAGCCCCCCCCAAGCCCCTGCTTTGATTTATAAGCTGTTTTCATCATGAGGACCAAAAATGTCTCTCGCTTTTATGACATTTGTGGAGACATTTGGTCAAACTGTAGAGTTTATCAGGACACGCACAAACAAACAAACACACCTTCTCTGGCAGTTGTGCCTCCACCTCTTTCTTCAGTCGGCGTAACAGGAAGGGGCGGAGCACCTTATGCAGACGACGAATGATCAGGATGGTCTCTTCCTCGTTCAGATCCACCTAAGAGATGACAGAAGCACATCACTGGCGTCCTGTCATGTCAGCCCCTCCCTCCCCCCTCAGGACGTGTTCAGACCTTCTCTCCGGTCATGGCGAAGGGAGCGTTGAACCACTGCTCAAACGTGCTGCAGCTCTTGAAGATGGTGGGCAGCAGGAAGTTGAGAAGAGCCCAGAGTTCAGGCAGTTTATTCTGCAGCGGCGTCCCTGTGAGCAGCACGCGGCGCGGAGCCAAATAATGTGTGTTCAACACCTGTGTCAGTTTACAGTGATGGTTCTTCATACGATGACCTTCATCCACTATCATGTACTTCCAGCGAATCTGTACGGCACCACACCAGCTCATCAGCGTCTCTGACACACACGCATGAAACACACGCTGTTGTCTGACGTACCTTTGCCAAAATCTGTTTGTCTTTAATGATGTATTCATATGTGGTGAGCAGAACGTTGAACTTGCCACTGCGCAGCTGCGGCACGAAAGCTCTTCTAGCTGCAGGAGATCCCTGAACACAAATCACATCACACCTGAAGATTCATTTACAGACACCATTTCACATCAGTAATTCACCATTAAAGTCTGTGTAAAGCAACATTAAATAATGTTCTGAGTTTGTAACACCAAACAAAAAATGTGTTATCAACATTGCAGCCAAATTAGAATGATTAAAAAAATCTATCCGGTGTTCACCGCAGAGTCGGGTGTTAGCGGTGATCCTTAGCTCTTCACAAAATCAATCCACCTCTTCTTCATATCAACATAGTCATACACAGAATGTAAAGGTGACACACACACAAACACAAACACACACTCATGCAAAATCTGTTTAGTGTCTGAACGAATCAATTCACTACAACAGAAGAAATGAATTCATTGAATCAAACTGAACTGAATGAATCAATTCTATATCTATACTGTATTTAGTGTGTACTGTACTGTATATACCGCATTGTGAAGAAAGCGAGAAAACGTGACGGGATGTTGGGTTTCCATGTTTTATGGGGACATTCCATAGACACAATGGTTTTTATACTGTACAAACTGTATATCATATTCCCTCCCCCTAACCCTAACAATCACACACAACTGTTTGCTCATTTACATTTTCACAAAAGTTCATTCTGTATGATTTATAAGCTTGTTTCCTCATGGGGACCAAAACATGTCCCCACAAGGACAAGGATTTTGGATATTGCCATCTTTGTGGGGACATTTTGTCCCCATACCGTAGGGTTTACCCTTCCCACACACACACACACACACACACACACACACACGCACGCACACACACACACACACACACAGTAGGGTTGTTAAATGTTTAGTCACTTGCCAAAATTCTCTATTATCAGGTTATATCAGCACTTCATTTAAGACATCAAAAACCATCCAGAAAAACTTACAAGTTACTTACAACTTTAAACTTACAAAGTTTCACTTGCCTTGTATGAGACTTTCACAACAGAAGGTGCCCATTTATCAAACTCATAGACCCAGTTTGACAGAGTCCTGTTGGAAAAAGAGAGAGATCACATGAGACACACACAGAGACAGAAGATGATGTGAAACACACGGATCAACACTGACGAGAGCGGCACGATGATGAGGTATGGCCCGTTCAGACGCTTGTTCTCCATCAGGTACGTGATGAGAGCGATGGTTTGTATCGTCTTCCCCAAACCCATCTCATCAGCCAGAATCCCGTTGAGATTATTATTATAGAGAGACACCAGCCACTCCAAACCCTTGATCTGTAACACAACAAATCCCATCAGCACCAATCCCATCATTCATTATCTGTGTGTGTGTGCGTGAGCGAGACAGCTTGACCTGGTATTGTTTGAGTTGACCGTTGATCATGAGAGACGATTGTTTGTCGACTCTCTCAGTGACCGCATGAGCCACGGCATAATACGACTGTAAGCCACGAGCAAACGCAGCACTGCCGTACTCATCATCAACATCCTGCTTGGCATGTCTGCACAACACACACACAGGGTTAATACACACACACACACAGTCCATAGTACAATGTTTTTTATACAGTACAAACTATATATTTTATCCCCTAACCCTACCCCTAAAGATCATAGAAAACTTTTTGCATTTTTAGATTAAAAAAAAATATTGTTCTGTACAATTTAAGCTTTTGTGCCCATGAGGACCTCAATTTTGGTCCCCACAGTGACATGAGTCCCCATGAGTTGTGCATTCAGGTTTAGGTCCCCACTAACATATAAACATGTCCACACACACACACACATTTTATTATCTCCGTGGGGACAGTCCATAGGCGTAATGTTTTTTATACTTTACAAACTGTATATTTGATCTCCTATCCCTAACCCAACCCCTAAACCTAAAGATCATAGAAAACTTTTTGCATTTTTAGATTTTCAAAAATATTGTTCTGTACAATTTAATTAAATTAAATTAAATTTAATTTATATAGCGCTTTTCACAATGTGCATTGTTCCAAAGCAGCTTTACAGGAGAAAATAAGAAAAACTGAAAAACACAAAAAAGGTAAAAAAAACAGCAGAGCTCATTGTGTTTATAGAACAATCAAGATCATTCTAGTAAATAATATCTTATAAATGCAGTCTCCCGGTGGTTGATTTAGCATATTTTGCATTAAGTGAATGCTTTGCTGAAAAGATGTGTCTTTAATCTAGATTTAAATTGGGAGAGTGTGTCTGACCCTGGAATAGTATCGGGAAGGCTATTCCAGAGTTTAGGTGCTACGTATGAGAAAGCTCCGCCCCCTTTGGTGGATTGAGTTATTCTAGGTGTTGAGTTTTGAGATCTTAGAGAGCGTGATGGGTTGTAGTGTGGTAGAAGCTCTGTTATGTAGGTAGGGGCTAAACCGTTTAAGGCTTTATAAGTAATTAAAAGAACTTTAAAGTCAATACGATACTTAATGGGTAACCAGTGAAGGGTTGATAACATTGGGGTTATGTGATGGTATTTTCTGGACCTGGTTAGGACTCTGGCAGCTGCGTTCTGAACTAACTGTAGTTTGTTTATTGATGACGCAGGACAACCACTAAGTAGTGCATTACAGTAGTCAAGTCTTGAGGTCACAAATGCATGAATAAGCTTCTCTGCGTCAGCCACACATAAAATATTTTGTAATTTGGCAACATTTCTAAGGTGGAAGAAGGCTGTTTTGTGACATTTGAGATGTGATTTTTAAATGGCAGGTTGCTGTCTAATATAACGCCAAGGTCTTTAACTGTATTTGTTGGAGTAACAGTGCAGCCTTCAATTTGCAGGTTATAATCCGAAATATTCTGCTCACGTGTCTTTGGTCCGATAAGTAATATTTCTGTTTTATTAGAATTTAAAAGAAGGAAATTACAAGTCATCCAATATTTTATATCTTCGATGCACTCTGCCAATTTGGATAGTTGGAAGGAATCATCTGGTCTTGATGAAATATATAGCTGAGTATCATCTGCATAACAGTGGAAGCTAATTCCATGTTTTCTAATAATGTTTCCAAGGGGCAGCATGTATATGTAGAATAGCAAGGGTCCTAAAACCGATCCCTGAGGCAATTTATAAGCTTTTGTGCCCATGAGGACCTCAATTTTGGTCATGAAAAAAAAACATGAACACACACACACACACGTACACATGCACACACAGACACACAGACAGACAGACAGACGTGATTGTGTCTAACAAGAGCAGAGCTGATGGTGTTGTTGTTCTCACTCGATGATGTGCCGAACGTCCACCTCTGACACATCTTCACTGTCTGGATCTGGAATCTTCTTCTTCTCTTCTGTACTTTGACTTTGAGAGGGCAGCAGTGCTGGAGGTTCCTCTTCCTCCTCCTGTTTAATAAAACCTCATTCAAACCGGGAGTGCTTCTGCTTTTCTGACGCTGTTTTTATGATGACGTTTTATTTCATTAGTATGTTCATCAGGCCCAATTGAACATTCCTTGATCGAACATGAGTTTGTTTGTGTTACCTCATCCTCCTCTGATCCAGAATCTTCACTGTCTGATCGTGGAGCCACTTCATAACTGAGACAGAGAAACAATGATCAATCAATCCATCCATCCATCGTGTCAAATATCAGACTGATGGATGACTGGTGTTGAGTCTTACCCAGGATTCATCTCTAACCACGTGTCCAGCTGTCCGGCTTTAGGAGCGTCCACTCCGGTTAGAATCTTCCCGCTGTCCACATGAATCACCTTCACTGGAAGATCACTCATCTGACTCGTCTCATCCAGAGGCTTTAAACATCATCATCACCATCATCATGACATCATCACCACAGGCGCATGTGCAGTGAGCAGCGATACATCACTATATTTGAGCTATCCTACCGGTTGAGCTGCGTCAAGTAACATTTTTGATGTTTCAATGTTTTTCTTTTTTTCTTTTAGGGTTTCTTATTAACTTCTATTTTGATTAGATGTGTTTTATTTTTCAGTGGCAGTGGACCTTTTCATTGGTTGTTATTTTACATCGAGACTTTGAATGTTGTCAAGTGTGTCCAAGGAAAAAGTTATTGATCAAGAGTTTTTCTGTCACGTGACCTTATCATTATACACTACAGCACATGTTTATGTCCTCAAACCACACAAAGCTCACCAACCTCTCCATCAGGTCCCAGAGCACCCGTCTGTCCATCAGCGCTCTCCAACTTCTTCTTTTTCTTCTTCTTCTTCTTCTTCTCCTTCAGAGCCTGAACGGCTTTGTGAGCGCGCACGAGCTCTGTCAGGTTAGCCACATATTCATCCGTCTGCTGGAGGAGATACGCCAGACGCTTGTCTTTCTTCTGATCGATGAGCTTCCGGTAACCCTCCTCATCTTCAGCCTATGGCAGAGACGCACATCACTCAACTCTGCACACGTGTGTGTGTGTGTGTGTATGTGTGTTTTTACCATGAGTCTTCTCATTCTCTCTTTCTCAATCCTCTCGTTTTCCTTCTTCTGCTCTCTCTCGGTGTTGGCGTGGTACGTGGCCACGGCTTTGGTCAGCTTCTGGATCTTGGCGGTGATGGAGCGATGATATTCCTTGAAGTCCTTGGCATGCTGCAGGATGCTGTTGAGATATTCCTGCACCAGAGCACAATGAATTATGGGAAATGTTCACCCAACAATACAACCAGACTTTGACGCGTGTTTAGATTTGGATTAAGGCTGTGTGTTGGCAAGGGCCTCACGATACGACACGGATCTCGATACATGGGTTCTGAAACAATATACTGTACATATTTCACAACTTTTTTAGTGAAAAATGTCAAAAACAAAAATACAACTTGCTCTGTCTCACCCGCTGTATTCTGTAAAAACATGGCTTACCTTTGACATGTGCTGCATGGACCTCTAGAGCTGAGGGTCGAGACTCGAGTGGGTAGCACACACAAAATCGATTGGCGGTTAAATGTAAAATAAGTGAGTCACGAGACACCGTTTGGGAACCCCGGCTCTAGACGTCCATTCATCACTCATCAGGGCCGCTCTCCTGCTCACTGCTACGTGAGTTAGCATCACATGGCATGGTCTATAGTGTTCAGCACATGCCTGAATCCTGGGTTTTCATTTAAAAAAAGGATTGGTACCAGAGATTAGAATATAAAAACATTGCAATGTTTGTCTCAGCCCTATTTTGGACGGGACACCATTTCTCTTTATTTCCAGTTCTGAGCTGGATCTCAGTCTGAGATTTGTATTGCTGGTGTAAACGTGGTCATGCCTGATGTTTCTGTCTGCGCTTCCGCTCCTGCTCAATCTTCTGCTGTTTCTCCAGTTTCTCGGTGATCCGGGCTTCTCGCAGTGACTGCCTTTTACTGCGCTTGTAGGCTTTAGCATCCAGTGAGGTTTCTAAGGCTGTATCTCGCCTCATGCACACCACCACCTCCTGCCTCAGCTGTGAACCAAAGAGTAAACATTTCAGATATTTCAAGAGGGTGACATGGGTTATTGCACTAAAACACAAGCATCTCATTGGCTCTCCATCTGTCACCTGTCTCTGGAAATTGAGCAGTCGCAGAGCTTTTAACTCAATCGTCGCTTTGGTGCGTAAATCTCCAGCAAGAGAGCCGGGCAGATTCTCCAGCTCCTGAATGCGGTGGGCGATACGAGCTTCAAGCCTGCGGAACATCACCGTGTCATTCACGCAGTTCTGTGATATCTGAATATTTACTCTACGATAATATTCTCTTCTTTCTTCCCCTATTAAAAACAACACATGGTTTGGATACAACATTGAAAGGTAAACAGGTTAGGACTCTCTATGAAATGCTGCTTTAGTGTCTGACCACCATTATATTACAGATGTCAGGGCATTCATCATCTACTCTTGTCTCTTTATGTGGCGCTTGGAAATGAAAAATGGTAGTGATGTTACTCATGAGACATAAAGCTGTCGTGAAACTTGATTGGCACAAAACAGGCTTCATTTTCAACAATATTTTCCATGCACACAAATACCACCAGAGCAAATGTCTTTATCAAAAGCACCTTTTGTATTGAACCTTTAACATGTAAACTGTTTGGAGCTTAGAGGATCAATGCAGGAATCACTCATCAAACAAATGATTACTTCCTGTCAATAGTATTCTGATGGATATAGTTCTCTAAAGAACTGATCAATATCAGGTTTTTGTTTTGTTTGCCACAGGACAAGTGAAGATTGATTAACCCATGATTTTAATCTTCTGTTGTTTAAGAGTCCTCACCTGTACTCTCTCTCCTGAAGTATTTCCACCGGGTCCAGACCGCAGGGCTTCTGAACGGGTGTAATGCGGTTCTGTTTCTGGTGCAGGGGGATGATAGTCGTGGCTTGAGACGGGTGGGACAGGTGCCCTGGTGACTGGGTTTGAGGGGGCATGACGGGGGAGGCGGCCGGTGGCACCGAAGGGGGTGCGGGCGAGGGCCGTCCGGTGGGCTGCGGGGGCATCAGTTTCTGAGGGGCATTTGAGGGGGTGGCGGCATTAATCATAGGACCTGTCATACAGAAAACAGCTGATGGTAAACCACTTATAAGGACAACATTTAGTTTTATTTCATTAACAAAAGCTGAAGAGCTGTGTGTGTGTAGACGGGTCATCACCCTCGGGCCATGGTTTTGGGGGTCCGTTGTGATTCAGGCCCTGAACACCAGACGAGACTCCAGAAGGTCCGGGTGGGGGCATGTTGGGACCCATCATCCCTGCGGAGCAACCGGCACAAACTAAACCCTTAACTTAAATCACCCTGGAAGACTACAGCAGAGAAGGATGTTCGAGTTCAGCCTGACCATCGTCAGCGCATACATTTACATTTATGCATTTGGCAGAGGCTTTTATCCAAAGCGACTTACATTGCATTGTACTATACATTTGTTTTTGACTATGTGCAATCCCCTGGGATCGAACCCATGACCTTGGCATTGCTAGTACCATGCTCTAACCACTGAGCTACAGGAAAGCATACATTAACAATCCAACATAAACGTGGCGTCTTACCGTGCCCTCGGCTGAATCCAGCACTGCCTCCACCAGCAGGGGGCAAACCGGACAAAGACTGCCCCTGCTGCATGCCCGGCATGGGCCGCTTGCCCTGCACCGCCATCTGCAGGTGCTCCGGGAGCGGCTGTCCGCGAGCCAGCATCTTATACGCCATGATCTGAGCCCGCAGCTGATGCAGCTGACTCTGGTTGAAGGGTGTCGGGGTGGCCGGCGAGCCGGGGGCGGCACTTTGGGTCCCCAGGCGGCTCTGCTGTAAAGGTTGGGTGTCTGCGACCTCTAATGAGGTGGACAGGAGAGGAGCGGACGGAGTACCGCTGGCAGACACAGGACTGGACACATGTTCTGAAGAGCCAAGCGGGGACGGGTAACCTGCGGGAGTGAAGCAGGACAAATCTGAAACTTGTTCACTTTCATGTGTCTGGAATTGAGTGCTGGCTCCACACAAAAAATCATCATCACGCATTTAAAATTGAGCAAAAAACGAAGTTAATGTCAAATGTGGAAAGACATGCTTCCCAGGCTGGGGGTTCAACTTTTCCCAATGTGCTTTACAGAAGACATATTGGTATAGGAAAAATGAACGACCCATGTTAACAACTCTCATCATGAAAAAGGTCTTCAAATGAACCTTGAGAATGCTGCTCCATCGGGCTGCTGGGACGCACCACCAGACCACTGTGTCCCAACCTCATGGGAACAACCTTCATCTGAGCGAAACGACCCTCTTCTGGAAGATTCTCCTCAACAGACTTTAGGACCAACACAAAGACTTACACTCAAAACTGAACATATAAGCACGGGTGTATAGTAGAAGTTGTGTTTCACAACCGAATCAGCTTTTGACCTTGTGCAGTTGGTGTAAGTTCTCCTGGCTGTACACCGCAGATCCTTGTTGAGTAAAAGTGTGTCCTGTTGAAGTCGGGGGTCCGGGGCTGGGACCCATCATAGTGTGTGAAGATCCAGGAGACAGCCCTGAACCCAGAACGGCCCCAGGAGAAGGTCCAGGACCGG
The DNA here is from genome assembly GCF_024868665.1 of Triplophysa rosa. NCBI lineage: Eukaryota > Metazoa > Chordata > Actinopteri > Cypriniformes > Nemacheilidae > Triplophysa > Triplophysa rosa. The sequence goes on from NC_079896.1 coordinate 27,449,110, forward strand.
GCGAGGGTCCTGGACACGGCGTCCCTCCTAGCGGGGGCTCTGGGGCGGACATCACTCACACCGTGCCTGCCTGTGAAAACAAATGCTATGATGAATGAAGCATGACTTTACATCACACACTGGGCTCCTGCATCTTTATTAGACATGATCGTTCACTCATCGTCATCCATTACAGTTGACAGCTTTATACGCTAAATACTTCAGTCACATGTTTAAAACAGGGGAGTACCTCAGGACCAGTCTTCCCAATAGGTCTAAAACGCGGCAAATTTAGAATGTCAAAAATCAAAATGTAGCGCTAAACAAACAACAAAATTCTGAACGTGTTGCAAATAACGTCAACTGCAGTTTACATACTGTATGTAATCTGTGTGTGTCTGAATGAATGAGTGGCGCCTCTGTCTGGCACTCTGTGGGATAATAACACATGAACTGCGTCTCCAGAGCTGCTCTGAGAGTTTACTGCTTCATTTCAGAAAAGCTCCTGTCAAAAACAGTGTAGAGTGTCCAAATAAAAGTCACAATATAACACCCACATGAAAAACCGAACGGTAGTGTACAGGTGTGCTGTATACAGACTGTCTGATAGGCTCTTTGCACTACCTCACATCTGCACTCTTGTATATTTCACTGGTTTGCACTCTATCTGCCACTACCTATCTTCTTTTTCTTTTTTTAAATATCCCTGCTTGTAAAGTTGTATTTTACGCACACATATATATGTATATATATATATATATACAGTATATATATATATATAATCTGTATTTTGTATTCTGTGTTAGTGTTATTTGTATGCACCATGGATCTGAGAGTAACGCAATTTCAATCCTCTATATATATGTACTGTACATGTTGCAGAATTGATAATACAGCAGACTTTGACTTTGTATTACCATGGTTAGTAAAAGGGGACCAAGAGTCAGACGATCACTGGTCTGAGAAAGACCAAATCTATTCAATAGTTGCATCAACTGCAAACAAATGGTGAGATGAGTGTTCTTCAATTTAACTACATGTTACAGTACAATACAGTATGTTTACGTGACCTTTTGAAACATATTACAAAAATTGTTGTGTAGCATTTCTGACTGATTCTTGTTAGATTTTTGTTATTATAAATTGAATACAGATTTATGTGAAACCACTTAAAAAGATCAAAAAAGATACTTCAAGGACAAAAGTTCATCATTGATGACAATGGTTTTACTGTTTTTAGTTGTCAGTGTGTTATGAGTGAGAACTGTTGTATGTGTTGTTGTGGAACAAGCTTAGGCTATTTTGAAACATATATGAAGTGTTTTGTTTGGAGGTAAAATGAACAGTTGGGCCAATAAGATTCGTGTTGGTAATACACATGTATTTACCCGTGCTTGTTAAAATTGAAAAAATGTTGTATTCATTTCCATGACTGTTTCAATCTTGAAATTACGGAATATAAAAGTGTGTAAGAAGAATACACCAACACAAATCATAACCCTGTAGTCTAATGTGACGTGAGTCAAGGGTAACTGACACAGCCTGTCAATCATCACAGCTGAACACTGAAACACGCGGAATCAATAATAATCATCACAATCGAAAAACGACGCTTTAACACCAGAGGAACAATCGCAAGATGAAGATTAAACAGGAAAAGAAAATGTCGCCCGGTTCGTGATGTTGACTCGAGTCTCGAGCGCTGCGCGAGGGCGGATCTACCGCACATCTGGAGCGCGAGCATCCCTTCTGTCCAAACGTACACTTCAAACACATGAAATTAAACGTCATATTTACATACCGCACGGGGAAAACATAACAAATTGTCAAACATGATAACAAGGCCGATCACGTTACAATGATAGCCACACCATAATAATAACAACAACAACAACAACAGTAATAATGCTTGTGCGTTTCACACAGACTCACCCGCAGCGATGAATGAAGTGACGCGCGCGATTAAATGACGGAAATCACGAGCGTCTGTATTTCGGCTCCGTTAATCCGACTGATGTTGACGTACCGACATTCAGTTCCGTTCATTCGGTTCGGTTGATGTTCTGTTCATTCGGTTCGGTTGACGTTAATGTACGGAACGCCGCTGTGGACATATTGATTCACGCGCTCGTGAGATCCACATATTTATGTTTTGTTTATTAGTCTCTTGTCTTGCCAAATTACCGCGAAACAACATTTTTATGGAGAAAGCCTGTACTCAAACCCTAACATATTATCTCTAAAATGAATGACAACAATGGCGTAGAAGCACCTAACGTTAACCCAGGCTGTAAACCTAAACTTCAAACGAACTGTAAAGTTTCACTCAAATCTGATTGGTTGATTAAAATGATGAAAAAAACACATCTCGCTGGGCAAAACCAATAAAACCTGACACAATTGTCTTAGGACTGAAGACTATACCGGACATTTATTACAAAATAACAATTGTTATTGTTTTTTCTCTGTATTTAAAATGAATGGTCCAGTAGTTTATCGTGGGTTATTATCACACTGTGTGTGCGCGCGACTGTGCGTGTGCTCTTGTGAGGTATGTCTGTGTGTGTCCTCCGGGTCTGCAGGGGTCGCTGCCTGGTGTTTGTCCAGCTCGCGGAAAACAGGAAGAAGTTCCGGTGAATATCAGATTTCCGCTGGTTCTGGTTCTCCGATGAATTTGGTTAATAATCCGAACAGATGGATGTGTAGAATGGATCTGGTGAGTGTTCAGCGCTTGTAACGCTTCACTCAACCCGATTAACGGAGAAAACGGGCTGTTTAACGGCTGCTTATGTTCAGCGCTCGCACGCGTTTGCCCGACTGGATTGTATTGAATGATGTTATAAACATTTATTTCATCTCTGGAGATCCACAGTTTTAATGTAAAGATAATGTACAGATGTTTGTTGTGCGATATTGTCTGACGCGGCCCGCGGCCTTTGTCGTCTTCTCACTCTGTTTTAGGATTTCGGGAACAAACTGCCCCAGGCTCTGTCATCAAACACTAAAGTGCCCCAGGCTCTGTCGTCAAACCCTAAACTGCCCCAGACTCTCTCTAGCGCAAAATTTCTTCCCACAGGCCCGTTTCAGCACTACGGCCGCCCGGTCGGAGTGAAAGTGAAGGAGGAAGACGAAAGCGTGGAGGATTTCTTTCACTTCGGTTAGTATCTTCACACTTTCATGATTTCGTTAACATATATACACTCAACTTTTTCTTTTATAGACGGCGACTTAAAAATGAACGATGTTACTAGAGCTTTCATACGGATTTGGGAAAAGTACGAGTGCGAGTAAATGACGATGATGCAGTTGACATATCGTTCATGTTCGATTACGTCACTCTTATTTGTAACGTGTGTGTGTGTTTTACAAAGCAAAAAGCCTCTAGGATGATTCTATAACAGCTAAGCAGTATAGTAGTTCCTCACGGCACAACCAATCAGAATCAAGGACAAGAACTAGCCGGTTTATAAGTATTAGTTAAACACAAATCAACACAAATATGTCTTTCCAACTTGTTGGAACTTGTTGTTGTGGCTGCCTATAGAAATATTGTGAAAGTGAATGAAATCTCTTGACTTTGACATGTTACATACAGTAATTTAAAGCAAAGGTAACACTAGCCAGGCTTCCATTACCCTTCAAAATGCGCAAACTGAAAATACGCCGAATGGAAACAAGTCAATTTCGCAAAAACTCCCATGTATCGCAAAAAAGTTCTCACGCTCGTATGAGGTGTTTTTTCGGGCAATACAATAAAGGTATATTTCGCAAAACCGCAATGGAAACATTTTGTCGTATTTACAAGTCACGTGGCGTATAAAAGTCGCATGACCATTCGGGGTATGTTTGGGCAGACCATTTGGAAAGATAGGATGTAAGGAATTCACATGAAGTAATATCTTATATGATGGCTCAAATGCAGGAAAACGAGCGAGTGCAGTATGGAGATTTATTAGGAACAGTGAGGTCATGAACATATATCAGGAATTATAGACATTTCTCTTCACTCTTCCATCACAGTAGGTGGCAGTGTGGCACTAAAGTTTGTTTGCAACCTGCCAGAAAACGTACAAAGAAGAAGTGCGGCCTGAATGACTTCACGCGAGAAGAATCAAAATACACTTTAATCGCATTACATCATTTAATGGAAACGCAGGCATTCGGCGATGTTGTTTTAATCGACATTTAGAAAACATCACTTATATTTTGCGCAAATCCGTAATGGAAACCTGGCTACATGCAGCTTCTGCCAATCACGTTAATCTTGAGTACCTATACAGTAGTATTACGTACTTAATATCTCAGAAGAGTCTTTAGTTTTATCACATTTATAAAAGACAGATATACAGCTGTGCGTTTATTTCCGAATACAGTCGAGCTCCGGGAGGCTTGCAGTGGGAACTAAAACACGAGCACACAATACATCATTGCATTATCCCCGCATAACTGTTGATTCATTTCACGTTAGTATTGTTTAAATGATGCACGCATGCACCTATTGCCAACAAAACAGACATTTAATGGAGTTTCACTTACCGCGTGCATTTCATGACCGGCATCTTTTAGCACTGGGACCTCTACATCTATCAGTTTCAAACAAATCTGAAAATCCAGCAGTGTATCCACAGTTTATATAACATTCATAACTGAAATGCCATGACCAAACAAACACACATGCACCGCTGAACTTCTGTAACTCCAACAAGGCACATTGATGGGCGTGCTTTTTAACTCGCTCTCATTCTGGTTGATGTGTGCACGTGTGCCTCTTTCCGAAAGTTGAGGGAGTGTATTTTGCATAGAAATGCTACGTTATACGTCTAACTTGTTTTTTGACACTTTGCCCATGTTAAACATGAGAATCCATCACGTTTAACAGTGTAAAGACGTCAGAATGACCCTTTAATTTCTCTCGTTCCCAGCTCAGCATCTTCAGCAGCAGACCGGAGAGTGCCTGACAGCCTGCTGCGGTGGAGTGAATCCTAAAATCACCAATCCGCCCAAACCGAACAGCCGGCCCTCCGCGGACCGACCGTACCACTGCCAGGAGTGCGACAAATACTTCCGAATCAACGATATCAAGAGACATCAGAGAATACACAGCGGTGAGAGGCCGTTCCCTTGCTTTCAGTGCGGTAAGAATTTCCCCACGTCAGGGGACCTGAAACGGCACGAGAGAATTCACACGGGAGAGCGTCCGTACCACTGTCTGCAGTGCGGCAAGAATTTCTCCGATTCGGGCCACCTGAAACAGCACGAGAGGATGCACACGGGCGAGAGGCCTTACCAGTGTTCCCAGTGCGCCAAGCGCTTCTACAGGTCTGGAGACCTCAAACGGCACCTGAGAATCCACAGCGGTGAGCGGCCGTACAAATGCCTTCAGTGCGGAAAAACCTTCTCGGATTCAGGACATTTGAGGGGCCACCAGCGCATTCACACGGGAGAGAGACCTCACCGTTGCACCCTGTGTGAGAAAAGTTTCTTTCGATCCGGCGACCTGAAGAGGCATTACAGAACCCACACGGGCGAGAGACCCTACCAGTGCTTCCAGTGCGGTAAGAGCTTCTCTGAGTCCGGACACCTGAAAGAACACCGGAGAATCCACACGGGGGAAAAGCCATACCAATGCAACCAGTGTGACAAGAGCTTCTCCAGGCTGGAGCGTCTGAAGGGTCACCAGAGCATCCACACGGGCGAGAGGCCGTTCCACTGCGCGCAGTGCGGCAAGAATTTCTTCCGGTCGGGGGAACTGAAGCGCCATCAGCGGATTCATAACGGGGAAAGAGCGTGAATGGGCAGCCCGCCTCTGATGACGCCGATGGGACGTCTTCTCGCCCTTCTGATTCTATGCTGTCGCTTGATGTTTGTCCAGAACATCTTCATTGAAAGGGTCTGTGGGTGCATGTGTGTCGATGGAAGAGTGACTGTTTCTGATGTGAATCTTTACTGTAGTGGACACTTACTCTACAACTCAAACTCTAGAGGACGCGCTGACGTTTCCTTTTTTCCCCAAGTCTGATGATGTGATTGCTCAGTAGATATCAGGATCTGTCAATGTAAAACATTGTTATAAACTCTTGCACCACTGACATGTGTAGCTGTAGTCCGTTATGAAGTACTACCTCCAAAGTGTCTGTCCTGTTCTCAACCTACCCACATGTGCTCAGCGTGGCGGTCATCGCTTGGCTTGTAATTCACAAACTCTGTATGTTGTAGAAACATCAAGTGTCCATTGACTCTTTAGGACCACCGTATATTCTAAATATGACTGTGTATGCTTACATTCCCTGGTATTCATTTACTTTCGTTTTATAAGCCTGAATGATGTTTCTGTTGTTGCACAGCACAGAAGCTGGTGACGTGAGATGATGATGGATTTCAGAATTAATGCAAACACATCATCCTGTGGTTTGTATCAGTCATTCAACAGTGACTGTTTCACAGATAATACGTGGAACGCTATTATTGTTTGTCAAAATATCGTCAGAACTGTCATGAAAACACACAGTATGGATGTTCTTTAAGAAACAGAACAACTCTTCTGGTGAGTTTTTTAGCATCAGGTGAATTATGTGTTAATCTGAGACTTTAAACATGAATTAGATTTAGTGTTCACCTTCAACCTCTGTCTTTACACGTGTATCGAATCATCCTGCCTCTTATTTTCCTTCATATATATATATATATATATATGTATATGTATTGTTATTTAACCATTTGAAGTGTGTTTAGCGTAGAAAGTTTTTACAGTGATTTAACATCATGGTCATGAATGTTTATTCAATTCATCGTCCCATAATAAACACAAAACACAATAAACCTCTATTTATTGTTCACTTTATTTATAAATGTATTTTGTTCTCATGTATATGGGCCAAATGTAACGAGTAAATGAGTGTTTGAGTTTAATGTCATTAATAACACGATTAAAGATGATTCACTATTTGTGGTTAGCGAGTTTTCACACACCAAACAACGGCTATATTTCCTCATTATTGTCCAAAGTACTCGTCTACTTGAGCAACGGCGAGATATTGACATGCGATGGAAAACACGGTTCACACTCAAATGTTTAAGACGGTGTTTTGGGTAATAAATCAACGTGAACCCTTTCCGTCAGCGTGAACAATCAGCTTTACGACATCCGCGTTCGCTTTACGCCACCGGTCACACGGTAGAATCGTTTCCAGGGAGACGCCTGGAGGCGGCTCGAGACGGTGAGTTTAATTCATTTATAATCTTTCAGTAAACCCCAGATTTTATTCGTCACGCGCGATGTGCGTCTTATAACGTTTGTGCGACAGAAAACAGAGACCGATGACGACTCGCTCGTGTTTGTTACCACAGAATTCAAAACAATCGCGTTTATAAGAGTCTCGTGCAAGTCATTAGCTGTAATTGGTGGCTGCTCGTGTTTGTTTGTGTTCCTTTAAATCGCCTTATCCACGTTTTCAGCCGCTTCACTTACGTTTTTAACTGTGGAAGTGAAAACAAACGGATCCGATGTTCGTTTATAACACACACACACAGATCAGAGGTTAGTTTAACACGCACATCCACACACATTGTTTGAGGTCAGGTGTGTTTATTCTTCTGCAAGTGGTGATGTCAGACAGGCAGGATGTTCAGCAGGTGTTGCTGTGTTTTTGGGAGCACTTGACTGTATTAACACTTGACTGTCTCTTTTGCATTAAAAATGATAAGTAATTTAAGAGATTAGCAGGTTTACATCTCACAGGCGTGTTTTGTTTCTCACTGATGTGTTAGATGATCCATAAGGTGACGGAAGTTTTTACATCCAGATTTGTTGCCATGATGTTCACTGGTATGTGTGTGTGTTGTTTCTGCAGATAGATTTCATGGCGGTTCATAAGCCGATCCTGGAGCTGAAGGATGTTCCTCCTCCTCTTCACAGCACTGCCCCACCACAGCCCCTCCCATTTCCCCACCCAAGTCTCCGCCCTTTGCAAGATCCGCAGCCAGGCAGCCTCACAGTAAGCGTGTGTTCCCGCTGTGAAGCCACCGTCCATCAGCAGCAGGACTCCAGCAGTGGCACGGGTGGAGGGTTTCCTCTCTATCTCTCTCACTCACAAACAGACACTCACGCCGCCCCTCACCCCTCGTCTCTTGCCCCACCGCGGGGCACTGGTACGCCGCTGCAGACGCCCGGGAGCTTCGAGCAGCCCTCTGCGGTGCCCTGCTGCCACGTGCACTGCTGCACTGCGGCTCTGAGACCACTGCACGTCTGTCCTTCCCTGTCTAAAGTCCCGGGCGTCTGTCGCTGTTGCCGAGACCCCAGAGCGCAGCAGCACCCGTTTTCACTCGCTGACCCACCCACACACCACACGTTCCACGCCGGTGCCGAATGCGCTCCCCTGTGTATGAAGGGTGCTCAGGGTTTTCACGACTGCTGGAGAAAGGTTGGTGGAGCACGGACGGTCACGTTCTCTCGTAATCCTGCGAGCACACGTTAAGCTGGAAGAGATGCCAGAATGTGGTAAAACGCTTTGATGTCTCTAGTGAAGTTTCAGAGTCTAATCTAACACATCTCTGCTGCTTTTAGAATTTCAATGTCGAGTCTGAGAAGGTTTGGCCGAACATTCCCCTGCCCGTTCCTATGCCAATGTGTAACGGATGTGGGGTGGCAGGAACGTCCGAGGGCCTGCTGGGTGCCCACCTCAACAAACCCACCCAGAAATATGGTCAGTGACACACACACCATCAACACAACACGCTTCTGTCACACAAGGCACTCACCTTGTCTTTACGTGAACCTGTAGGTGCCCCAGAGAGCTGCGGTCAGGACTTGCTGCCCCCGGTTGGAGTTTTCTGGGACATCGAGAACTGCGCGGTACCCAGCGGACGGTCTGCGGCGACTGTGGTGCAGAGACTCCGGGAGCGTTTCTTTCACGGGCATCGCGAGGCCGAGTTCATCTGTGTGTGTGACATCAACAAAGAGAACAAAGCCGTCATCCAGGAGCTGAACAACTGCCAGGTAAACAACCGCCTGATATTTCTCAATCACTATTGTTTATTCTGCTGTGTTTGTAACCTTTCGGTGGTTCATTTTTTCCCTTGAGGTGACAGTCGCCCACATTAATGCTACGGCCAAAAACGCAGCGGATGACAAACTGCGGCAGAGTCTGCGGCGGTTTGCCGAGACGCACGCGGCACCCGCCTCCGTCATCGTTGTCTCTTGTACGTATTCTAAGTGTTGTAACATCATGTCCATGTACAGTAGGAGCATTAGCTTAAACCCACACTTATAAACCTTATACGTAGAAGTGAGTGACCACCAATCGCTATGAAACACCACAGGAGCTCCCAATGAGAAGCGTGTGTGTGCTTTTGTGTGCAGCTGATGTGAACTTTGCCAGCGAGCTGAGTGACCTGCGGCATCGGCATGGCTTCCAGGTGATTCTGGTTCACAAGAGTCAGGCCTCGTCCGCTCTGCTGCAGCACGCCCACCTGTGCGTTCTCTTCGAGGAGTTTGTGTCGGACCTTCCGCCCGGCATGGTGGTGAAATCTCAGGTCAGCCCAGGGTTTGTTATTTATTCTTAAGCACGTTTGTTGGGTTCCTTTGAACACCAAGAGCTTCTTTGTAATGACTTCTCCTGTGAAAAGCCGCGGCAGCTACTTCGGCATCAGGCAGCCTCTCCGTTTGAACTGCGGCGACACCATCGTCATCATTAGAAATCCCAGAGTGCTGTTTGTGTCTCTGCTCCTCAGCCCAGTTTCAGCCTTCTGTTTGTGCATCACCTCCCCACTCATCGTGACGCCAAAGCCGTCGCCAACCGCCTGCAGCGGCTGTCCAATAACTGCGGCGGAAAAGTGCTGGGTGTGTCCGGCAGCTGCGCTGTGCTGCGGTTCGCCAGCGCCGACGCTGCCGAGCGCGCCCGCAAGCGCATGGACAACGAAGACGTCCTAGGCCACCGCATCACGGTGTCATTCTCCCCTGGCGGGCCCGGGGAGGAGGAGGTGCGCCAGCCTCCCACCTCGTCCTCCTCTTCAGTCTTCCTACCCGTGGAGAAGCCGCGGTCGCCCCGTCGGCACCGCCGGGCGGCACGGCAGGGGGACCGTGTCCCGGACCGCCTGTGTAGCACCGGGAAAGCAGGCCACGCCTCCTCGTGCAGCCCTGCGATGAAACCCCTCCCCCAGGTCAGCTGTGTACCTGCCTCTGCCCGCCTCCTCCCCATCATCCTCCAATTGCACGCTTCATATTCTCACGCTGTTCTCATGTAGCGCTGTGTGCTGCTGGCTTGTGCTGCTCGTGACGCTAGCTGCTGTTTGTAACGACTGGCATGCGCTTGGAGGTGACTCTTCTGAGCATCTTCCTCCTCTGTCTTCATCTGTCCCCCATCATACCCCTCTCTGCTTCATAAGTGTCGGCGGGAATCGGCCGTCAGCCGTGGGGACGTGCCCAGCAGTGTCTCGTGACGTTAGCATTTTTGTTTGTTTGTTTGCAGGCGATGTGTGGTGTGGTCCGACCTGCGTCTGCCTCGCCTCAGAGTCACGGCCTTCCGTCTGCGCCCGGCAAACCCTCGGACCTGCTTCAGCGCTCCTGGAGGTACGGGATGGATTTGGGAAATGTGTCAGATGTTCATGACGTGAAGTGTCATTTGGTTTCATCACCGTTTCATACCTGTCTTATTTATACGTTCCTGTAGCTCAGCTGTTAGAGCGTTGTGCTAGTAACACAGAGGTCGTGGGTTTGATTCCCAGGGAACACCCGATGATAAAAATGTAATGCACTGTAAGCAAATGAGTAAATGTTAAACCTCTTTTAAGATTGTATCCACCATTCACTGGAAGCCCTTTCAAGGATTGAACCAAACATATTTCGCTGTTTGATAGATCATTTTTGAAAATTATTGTTACACTTGGACTGCACTGTTTCTGAAGTCTTTTCTTTGTGTGTGTGTGTATGTTTAAGGCGAGATTCTCCCGGCCCAACGTTTCAGGTCAGCACTCCTTCAGCGTTCAGTAAACTCAGTTTGCACTGTAGCTTCAGTCCAGCGCTTCTCTCTCAGAGCTCGTGGTCATCTCGGTGAGATCATGGCACAATAATTCAAGCGCTTCATTGTCTCTCTCTCTTTCTGTCACTGGTATCTGATTTAATTCTCCCTTCGTCTCTGCAGGAGTGTTTCCCCGTGCCTGTCCAATCGCTCGTCTCCGCTCAGCGTGCCATCGTCTAGCAGCTGCGGCGAGGGTCCGTCTGAGCCGTTCTCTGATGGGGCTGATGTGCAGGTCACGAACCTGGACTACAGAATGTCTCGCAAAGACCTGCAGCACATACTGCGAGATGCCTTCGCTAAACATGGCAGAGTAAGTGGACTCTCGTGTGAACACCAGCTGGTCAAATAAACACCTGTGTAATGATGTGTGTGTGTGTGAGCAGGTGAAGAGCGTGGATCTCAGTCCACACACGGACTATCAGCTGAAGGCGTGTGTACACATGAGCTCGCTGCAGCAGGCCATCGGCGCCGTCAGTCTGCTTCATCGCTACAAAATCGGCAGCAAGAGGATTCATGTGTCGCTCGTCACCGGAGCCAATAACAAACCGCTCACCTGCCTGAGGTACCGCATCTGTGCTGCCGTCCAATACTACCCAACCAATCTACTTCCTGTGTGTGAGATTGTTTTTGTGTTAGCTCGCAGATCGCCAGTGTCCTGCAGGACGCACCTGCCAAGTGCCTCCCGCTCTACAAACTCACGGAGACCTTCGAGAGAAAGTGAGACTTTAACACACACACGTTTGCGCAGCTATCTTTATGAGGACATACATTGACACAATGCAATCTCTAGCCCGTTACCCTACCCATCAGAACTACATGCCTAACCCTAACCCTGACCCTAAACACAACTATAACCTAAACCCTAAAACCAAGTCTTCACCCTCAAACAGCCCTTTAAAGGGGTCTCTAGAAGTGAGGACCGGCCAAAATGTCCAGACTTTACTCTCCTTGTCCTCACACCGCTGGTCTACAACTCAAACCGGTCCTCACAAATATAGATGTACAAGTACACACACACGTTTACCTTCTCTATCTAAATCACAGAAAACTATAGATGGTTTCATCAGACACGCATGCCTCGCCTAAAGTTCCCGTGTGTGTTTGGTTATAATGTAACAATTTATTTGATAGTTTATTACTATTCATTTATATGAATCGTTTAATTCAATTAAATTCAAATTTATTTATATAGCGCTTTTCACAATGTGCATTGTTCTAAAGCAGGTTTACAGGAGAAAATAAGAAAATCTGAAAAACACAAAAAAGGTCAAACACAGCACATCTCATGGTGTTTATAGAACAATCAAGATCATTCTAGTAAATAATATCTAATAAATGCAGTCTCCCGGTGGTTGATTTAGCATATTTTGCATTAAGTGAATGCTTGGCTGAAGAGATGTGTCTTTAATCTAGATTTAAATTGGGAGAGTGTGTCTGACCCTGGAATAGTATCG
>NC_079896.1:27466557-27498408 GCF_024868665.1 Triplophysa rosa
GCGCGCGTGTGTGTGCGCGCGTGTGTGTGCGCGCGTGTGTGTGTGCGCGTGCGTGTGTGTGCGCGCGTGTGTGTGTAGATCCTGGGTTTGGGCTCCAAACGCTTGTTGACGTTGACTCATCGCGCTCAGGTCAAACACTTCACTCAGGATCTGCTGAAGTTGTTGAAGTTTCAGGCCAGTAAGCAGGTGCTGATCAGCGACTTCTCTCAGGCCTATCATTGGTGAGAATCTGGCCGTCTTCTCTGTCCGCCACAGCGCCACCTCCTCGTCCTCATCTGTGTGTCTGTGTCAGGTGTTTCTCCAGGAACTGGCAGGTGGTGGATTACGGCATGTGCGATCTGATGGACCTGTTGGCCGAGATCCCAGACACCACCATCACCATCTCTCTGCAGGAGTCCGACACGCTCATCTCTGTACCCAAGAGAGGTGAGGAACCCTACCGCTTCCGGCCGATCCCCACACCTTCCTGACGCGCTCCAGTGATCCTGTTATCCGCTCTCTTTTCCCCAGAGCGCACGGCGGAAGAAGCGGAACGTACGCGGCAGTTCGGGAAGGAGGTGGTAGATCTGCTGAGACATCAGCCTCACTTCCGCATGGCCTTCAGCAAATTCATCCCCACCTATCACCACCACTTCGGACGTCAGTGCAAGCTGTCCTACTACGGCTTCACCAAACTCATGGAGCTCTTCGAGGCCATTCCAGATGTTCTTACGGTGGGCACGTCATGCTGACTGCAATGCGGCAGAGATGCTCGAGGAGCGAAAGTCTTCAGGGACTTTGTGTGCTTTGTGTCTCAGGTGTTGGAGTGCGGGGAGGAGAGGCTGTTGACTCTGACGGAGATGGAGCGCGTCAAAGCGTTAGCCGCTCAGCTGGTGAAGTTACTTCGAGCTCAGAGAGACTCGGCACTGCCTGTCAGTCAGCTGCTGAGTGAATACAGTAAGACGTTTGGATACGCTCTCCGCCTGCAGGACTATGATGCCAGCACTCTGCCTGAACTGCTCAACAAACTCTGCCATGTGGTGAAGGTAGCGTAAGCTTCATGGGTCTTGATGAAAGTGGAAGAAACTCTTGAAGGTTGTGACACACTCTCTCTCTCTCTCTCTCTCTCTCTCTCTCTCTCTCTCTCTCTCTCTCTCTCTCTCTCTCTTTAGCTAGCAGATGATCACGATGGGAAAGAGGTTCAGCTGATTAACAGGAAGTCACTGCGTGCCTTGACGTCGCAGCTGCTGGCACTGATGATGTCACTTCCTGAGGAACGTGATTATCTTGGGGTAGAGGAGCTGAGGAAGAGGTACGAGCTCATTTACGATGCTCCGCTAAACCCCTCCGAGTACGGCTTCATCTCGCTTGGCGAGCTGCTGAAGAGTCTTCCTTACCTTCTGCAGGTATGAGGGTTAGGGTGTGCGGGCATGCGTGCGCTCTCTGTGCTGATGTTGTCTCCTTCCTCATGTCTGTGTCTCCTCCCCTCCAGCTGTCTGAGGATGAGGACGGTGACGGCGAAGAGCATGTGAGGTTGACCAGACTTTATCAATTTGCCCGTAGCGTTCGTGCGCTGCTGCACACGTACCATTATAATCAGATCTTCCTGTCTGAGTTCTGGGGGGCGTTCTGTAAATACACCGGCAGAGAGTTCAATCCTCAGACTTGCGGCTATAAGACTCTAGACGAACTGCTGGCTGCCATACCACAAGTACAGCACATCTACTGTCCATTCCGTCACGTTATTCTGCTGCGGTCACCTCACCAGATTTATTTTGAATTTGTTTTGCACAGGTGATCTGGATCAAAGGTCACGGGCATAAAAAGATCATCGTTCTGAAGAACGACATGAAAGGTAACGGAGGTTCGGCTTTAGGTCATGCTTGTCATAATTGTGTGATGTTTGGTCATTAATAGACACACACGCTAGGATGTCTGCACGTTCTGTTTTGGCAATGATCTTGTGTTTTGTCCTTTAGCTCGTGGTAGTCCTGTGCTTACTGAAGAGAAGAATCCCTGTCCTGAGGAGAAGAACCGAGCTGTGGACAGTCCGACCAGCAGTACGACACTTCATTTTCCACACGTGAAAAGTTTGCGTTGCGTGCGTAAATCCAACATTGTCCCTCTCTGTTTTAGGTGAAATGGAGCTACTGTGTTTGGGTCCCGGTTCTCCCGTGGATCTGTTGTGCGGTCCTGTTCCGTCATGTCTCCCGTCTCCTCAGCTGCGCCCCGACCCGGTGCAGGTGCAGCCTGCGGATCTGATCCACTTTGAGACCCATTCACACAGTCAGTCTGAACAAGAGCCGGTTTACGATCATCAGCCGCGGTCGGTCAGAGATCATCACACACCTTCACACGCAGACAGTGGTCACACTGCCTGCGAACCGCCGGAGTCCCAGACATGTTTCACAGACAGTCCCGGTCGCAGAGCGGCACGCAACAGAGTTAAACTAGCGGCTAATTTCTCCTTCACAGCCGCCCGGCCAGTCTAAAGCTTCTGCACGCCTCCACATACATGTCCCTCGAGCAGTACTCGTGTGTTTAAGGGGTTAAAAGAGTTTTCATGAGTAAATGTTCTTTTGTCAGACTTTGAGTTAGCTGGAATGATGTTGCTCTGGAAACTCATCGCTGCTCCTCCTGATGTTTCTCAAATGAGCTGATTGAGGTTTCTTCATCAAACTGGAGCTTCTCTGTTTTATGGAGACATTATTTGGTTGCGTGCAGCACATAGACTTTATGTTGATGAAGGTGGGCTTCAGGTCTGATGTTTGTAGGCGTCTATAGATGATCGGGTCTCGCACGTTCTTGTTTTTTTTTTTTTTTAACTCTGAACAGGAGGCTTTTTTAATCTGATCGTACGTGATAGTTCCTCTGTTCACTGGAAGCGGTCTGAAATCCATTAAGTTCTGAATCGTGTTTATTGAATCTCAAACAGGAATGTTTCATTTAAAATGTCTCGTCTGGATATTAGAGGATGTCCACACTTAAAGTCTGAAAGGTTGAGTTATGTTGTGCAGGATAACGTCCACACACAGTTAAAACCTTTTGAGAAGTCCAGCGGTCAGAAGAGTGACCTCGGCAGCAAGTTTTCCAGATGTTTCTCAGTGCCAGAAGTTGCGTTAAAAGTTCTATGCAGGTTGTGCATAAACCCATGTTTGACAAGCGTGCGTTTTTCTTTTTTGTGTTATCTGGAAGTATGGTATGAATTCAGCCTAGCTGCTCCTCTTCCAAGGTTTTTCTCTCTAACCTTGAGTTTCTCTTTTTTTTTTTTTGCTCGTTGTTCTTGATGTCTACAAACTGCCGATCATGTTAGACCTGTGGTGACACTCTGAGGTTCTGTTTACCTGAGCCGAGCTTTTACAATAGCTTGTATTAGTCTTGGCGGCGCGACTGAGAGACGTCAGCGTTAAATGTGCGTTTGGACCCGACGAACTGCATGCGTCATGAGCAAACGCTTGGAAAAACAAATGTCTAAACGCAAAAGAGTTTGTCACATCATTCTGAGCATGTGCTGTTGAAGATGTTTGTTTCATCCAGGTTGAGGGTTTTTTATTGGCTCCAGATGATAACCTTTCAGTTTAAATGTTTTTGTATGGTACCAGTTAACTCGGGTGAAGGAAGTTTGTCTTTAGACGATGAAGTGTTGTTTTTCTATGCATGTTTGCATAACTCTTACCTCTCGTGGTGTTGGACGGATGTTAGATTTGTTATACGGAACATTTATCAGGTGTTGAAACCACGGCAGAAATGTGATGTGTGTCACTAGATCTGTGTGTCTAGCCATTTTTGTGCTTGTGTGTTTTGTTTCTCCATTTATCAACACAGTTTTACAGTCTTCGTGTCTGTAATTCTCTCAAGCCGCTCATACATGACCCCAATGAGTTCAGATGAATCCTGATTTACACTTTGGTTGAATTTCCGTTTATGTGAAAATGAAATGAAGTCAAGTGATCAAGACACTGGAGGTCTTGGTTTATGGTTTTAGGCTCCACTAGATAATCCTTTTAGGACTTTTATTTTTGTGGAATGACCAAATGATTTCTGTTATATGTAATAAATATCACGAGCATCATCTGGTGTCCTGCTTTATATGGTCTTTGGTCTTTCATACGGGTGGATCCTTTATCAGACACACCTGACTGATGAATTAAATCATTATATGTGTAACGATTACTATAGAGACGGAGCGCATTTAGGCCACGCCCACACCGGGACAATCCATTGACTTTCTGTTGCGGGAAGCTGCCTCCTTGTCATTTCTGACTTATAACAAAAACAGAACGACATTTAACAACTGCCGTGTGACAAGGTGAACAATAAACAAGATAATGACGCGTTGCGCTGTCTCGTTTTGATAATTGGTCTATGTTGATGCAGGAAGTTGAATGCAACAGACCATAATCCGTGTATCATTCGTTCAGTCGTTTTGTGATTTAAAATTGAAAGTTGAAAAATTAGAAAACGGCTCCTTTTTTTTCCAAAAACAAGAATTCAGCTCGATCGTTTTTCGTTCAGGAATAGAAAAATGAATAAACAGCTTGAATATTCTTTCTCTAAATGTGGGCGGGAATGAAACTCCCCATTCTGCTGATTGGTCAGCTGAAGATCAGCGGGCCGTTGTGCGTTTTTTTCCCCAAATGTGTTGATAAGTGGAAATCGGGAATTAAAATACACGTGTGAAAATCCTGTCTCTATTTTCTGCAGTTTGTACCGACCCGGAAGCGGAAGCTATCAAGGTGGGCGGGGCATGTGGACATATTCTTAAGTAATATCCTTTCACTGTCAAACTCTATTTGCATCATGAGAAAAGGCATGACATGACACATGACATCTTACAGAGTCTTTGATTTAAAACTTAAGTGAAGGTTGATGTAGCTGGATGTCTACGTTCGGAGATGAACCTGAAATGGTCCTGAACCATTTACATTTATGCATTTGGCAGAAGCTTTTATCCAAAGCGACTTACATTACCATGAACCATGGACTTATATTTGCTGTGGGTATGATTCTCATGTGAACAGCAGTGCATTGTAAAAGCCGATCCTACTGTGAATATAGTTGCACTGTTAATGTCAGTTGCCAATACAAATGACCCTATACATTTTTGAATAGGACTTGGAAAGTGTGCATTTGTTGACATATAGATATGCGTCCAAGTGCTCTGTGCTTCTTTGTATTTGGCCATAGATGCATATAAATGCAGTTCATGCTGTATTAACAAAATAGCTCATAATATAATTCACAGCTCTATAATATGTATACCACAATCACATTGTAGTGTAATTCACAGTTCTGTAGTTTTAACATTTCTTGGTCCATGGTATTGTTTTGCCATCTGTTGTGGCAAAACAACTGTATGCATTATTTAAAAAAAAAAGAATGGCTAATTCTGCAAAAGTAGGTGCCAAATATGTTGGGGTCAAGATACGATGCAGATCATTTATATTCAATCAACTCAGAATAACCCCGATGTCACTGCTTATCACTGATAACCCTTACGGAAATTTACCATGGTTTTACTACAGTTAAAATGGAAAAACCATAGATGTGGAAGTTATACTGTATACAGCACACTGCATGGCGTACATTGCAACACATATTTCTGCTTAAATATCACGCACAGTTCACAGCAAGCGGTGGTTCGCGTTGCGACAATAACTTGTATTAAACTGAAGGACTGGCGGTGACTCTTATTCTGCTGGGCAGAATTAAGGCCATACAGAATGGTGAGCGATTTGACCAATCGGGTGAAAGCGGCGTTACAGCGCCGCCCACATGTACGAATGCCATATTGAGGCCAAAATCCGTTTTTAAAACGGCAAACGAAAAATAAAATATCGGGCCAAAAACGAAATTAACGTTTGGTGAACTAAACGAAAAAAACGAGAAACTAGTCATTTTCAATTTCTCGTTATGTGATTTCGAATAGGATATCAAATGAATAAAACGTACACGGACCCACACTGATTCATCAGAGACTTCATGTTTATATTGTATGTTTGAATGGCAAACTAAATCAGTATGAAATCATAATTGATTCCATTTACTTGAATACATATTCCTGAACCTCTTATTTCAAAGAAAAAATCATGATGGATGTGAGCAAAAGAGAAAAATCCTGAATCATTTTTCAGCTGTTTACATTGTGGAAGTAACTGTACTGGTTAAACTATGACCAGTTATGGTTTAACAAGGGGTTACGAGACGCTGCTAGTGACAGAAACTTCAAAATACTTGACTATTTCTACCCTGTTGGGTTGTTACGATTCTAGTAACCGAAATGCCACCGATACCACGTGAAATTCTGGTATCGGCGAGTACCTGAATCCATGTACCGATCCGATACCATTCTCTTAAACAGGACCCAGTTATGCCCGCCAGCTTTGCTTAACGCTGCACATGGGAAATCAATTCTTCTTCGCTGCTCAGAATGCAAACACAGGAAGTTGTGCTGTGTCATCACAAGCAACCACTGTTTACATTTACATTTAGTCATTTAGCAGATGCTTTTATCCAAAGCCACTTACAGAGAGTAAAGGGAGCAATAAGCGATATGTCATACAGGAGCAATAATACAATGTTTAGAGCAACACAGAAGAAATGAAAACGTGCTAGCAGTATTTCAGAGTGGCCCAACCAGCCAGTAAAACTGCGACTCAAGAAAAATAAAAAATATTACTGTCAGATGTTTGTTAGATAATCCAAAAACTCTAGTTCACTGTATGTCTCTGTTCATGTTTTATTAAGGGATAAGTCTGAAGCACACCATAAAATAATTCTTATCAATTCACACAGGGCTGGTAGTATATGAGCTGTATACAGATACACATCCAGGTATCAGATCAGTACTCCGTATCGGCCCTCGGCCCAGGTATCGGGAATGGATAAAGGGTATTGGAACATATCTACTACCCTGCACTATTATAATGGGAAGTTACCCATAATCCTCTGCTGTTCCTCCTGATCCCTCTGGATAGTTTGTGAATGAGTTGGTGCTAGATTTAACCTGAGTGGCTTTGGTGATGCAGTAAATTAAGCCAAACAAATACAAATTCACTTAATATTACTTGTGAAATCTTAACAATAAGAGCTGTGAGTCTTCGGCTGGTCTCACATCATCACATGATGGCACACAGAGTCGCTCCACAGCAGTCTTTAATGATGGCCACACTGGTCTTGGTGATGGAAGGTTTGTAGGGTGGAGGGTCTGTCGTTCTGGCCTTTGGAGCTTCTGTTGTGGAAAGAGAGACCGTGACTGAGGTTTGATCCTAAGAAATATTTCTGTGTGTGACTGCAAGAAGTCTTACTCTGTATAACACTGAGCTTCTGTTGAAGAAACTCAGTCATCTCTTTGTCTTCCTCTTGCTCCCTGTTAGAGAAAGAGACGCATGAAAATGTTTTAAAGAAGTCAAAAAAAGACAGACGTCAATCATGTAAGATATTGTGTACCTAAAGTACAAAGTTCTGGTTCTCAGTCTAACACCACTGTGACAGAGCAGATTAGATTTTTTCCAGCAACACATTGATGCTCTTACAGAAAATGTTGTCAGTACGACCCTGTTCGTTAAATGAAGAAAAGCGTTTCACTCCTGCAAAGCGAGATGCACAACTGCAAATGTGACGACTCACAACTGCTGCCATGACAGACACGTGACTGGAAAGTTGTGTTAGTTGTGATTTGAGTGTAAAAGCATGTGACCTCAGTCGCTCGACCTCTGCGTCATCCACCAGAAAATCTCTCTTCTGCACCAGTTGATGAATCTCTTGGATTAATTTCTCTTCTCTCTGACGATGCTTCTTTGTCTTCTCTGCGTCTGTATGATGGAAACAGACACATGGTTCAAATGTACAACAGTTTATCCCTATGACTGCATAAATGTGCGTGTGCGTGTGGTCACCTGACATTGTTACAATCGTTCTCAGCTCTTGTTTTAGACTCATAATCTCTCTACAGAGCTGAATATCATCCATCCTGATGCAAAGATGAAAAACATCAGCTCAGTTAAAGGTTCATGAAAATCACATGTATAAAAACACTGTAACGTTCTCCCAAGTCTAATAAGAGCATTTGTTAAAAATAATACGAATGTACAAACGTGTCATCAAAATATGAAATGAAAACACGCATCAACCAGAGACAGAAACTAACTTGACCTTGAATATCTTAACTGGCAGAGCATTGCATCAGCAGCACAAAAAGGGTCTGTTAGGGGTGTATTGTCAATAATCACGATATACTGTACTGATACTGATTATTAATAATAGTGATATAGTAAATAATGAAGTGTCAGTATGTTTGCGCGAGTGTATGTCCCGTAGCTAACCTTACACAACAATTACAAATTATATTTAATTGAATAAATGTTAAGAATGATTAGCTCAAATGTTGTTCAATAATTCTTATAGTTCTATCCAAATACAGTGGTGGCCAAAATGATTCCAACACTAGTATTTTTACCAGCTAAAAATGGTTTTAAGTCAGTTATTTCTATCATTTGCTGTAGCGTGTCATTAGTAAATATCAGTTTATATTTACAAACGTTTATTTTGCCATTGATTGCACTAATCTAGTGAGATTTTAGATGGCACAGGAGTCTGACAAATTGACTGGGTTACTGAGGACAGTTGGACCCTCTCAAATGAAAGGAACACACACACACATTGTCAATAGAAATGAAGGAAGTGACATCAGGTTGCTGAGGATGAGTCATCCTGAAGTATTTCCTGCTCGAGTCACTGAGCACATGCAGTTACTCACATGAAGCGCAGTTCAGATTCGCGTCTCACCAGCACCTCCCTCAGGCGCTGAATCCGAGCCATTTCTGCCTCGATCTCATCTGGAGACAAGGAGCTCTCCGCCATGGACACATCCATCTGGCCTTGGGGACAAACAGACGGCGAGTGAGTGTGGTAACAAACCTGTGTCACGTATTGCGCTTGTGAAGTTGTTCAATAAACGTCAATGATGCTCCTGCTGTTTTCCTCAGAATACATTTCACACCGGTCATCACAGTAACTATGAACATGAGCCAATCATTTTTATCTAACCTTCACACAATTTATAATCCCAATAAATAAGTGATGCGGTAGCTGCAAAGCTATTCTACCTAAAATCACTTACAGTTATATCTAAAAAAATTAGAATATCATGATCAAGTTCTTTTTCTTTTGTTTTATTTCATTCCAAAAAGCAAACTTTCTTATATTCTAGATTCATTACGCACAAAGTGACGTTTTTTTGTCTTAATTCTGATGGCCAACAATTTACTGCTCAGAAGATGCTTTAAAAATCCAGATTCTCAGAAAATCTGACGTTTTAAGGAAATGGGTTACAGCTGTCACATTCCTAGAACCAAGTCGCCCCTGAACCGGAAACAAGTCAGAAGCGTCTCACCTGGGCGTAATAAATCTAGAATATAAGCAAGTTTGGTTTTTGAAATTAAATTACAATAGAACATGTTCATGATATTCTCATTTTTTTGAATTGCATTTGTTTAAAATGATTTTACTTAATCTGTCATGTGCCTGAATTTACAATTTATCTTAGATGGAGTCTAACATTTCTTTAATAAGCATAAGAAATAGAGATGATCTAGTGTGTTTAACCCTTTCTCAGTCTAAGTAGAAGATTCTGGTTCGGAGACGATCTATGACTGTAGAACATGTCAATATATGATACCATATAATGTATATACACTGTATCTGTACATGGCTTAGGCTATAAATGACTACAACACTCGTTCATCTGTCATATTCTCTGAGGCTTGTTATTTCTTTTCATTCATAAGTTTTTAATAACTTACAATGTCTCAATGAGATCCATTCTGGGCAGCATTAGCACACTTAAACATTGAAAAAGCACGAGACGCTTTTATCCAACGTGTATTTTCTCCGTGTGTGTGTTCCCTCCGATGTCGAACACAAACACAAAGCGATGCTCTGTCGTCATGAGATATCATAAAAACGACAACTTTAGTGAAGAGGTTGTGAGCAGTATTTGAGCTCAAACGACACGTTCAGCTCTGTGCTGTCATTGGTTACATGCAAACTCGTTTACAGTGAACCCTATGAAGGCCGTCTAATAATAAAATCATATCTGAAGTCAAATCTGATATCAGATAACAACGCTAACAATATGTCCGATAATAAGTGTGAAACAAGATCTGATCTATCAGTAATATCATGTCTGATATGAGAGGAATATGGGATCAGTCACCTCTGTCGGCGCTCCTGTTGGTCTCGCGCAGCGCGCCATAGCTTTTCATCGCCCCCTCGCTCTCACAGACCACTTTCTTTAATTCCATCATAAATGTGAATGTGCCAGATGTCTGATTTCTTTGAGTCTGATGGCGGTCTCCTTGTTGTGATCACGCGGATTTGTGCTCATCTGTGGAGATAAACATGATTTTGACGTAATGAATCTATGCGACGTCACCAGGATGAGGGATGCAGAACGCATGCGCAGAAACAAACTAGTCCTATGAACTGTCATTCAACATTAAAACGAGAGTTAACCATTTCAAATATTCAAGCCATTAAAGTTTCTAATCCGTAAAGGTGACAAAACCTTGTTTTATGAATTGAATTAGCACGTTACAAAAACTTGTTAATGTTAGGCTAGATTATGGTTAGGCTACATATATTTGTTAACACATTTGGTTTTCAAGTACTAGGTTAGTGCAGGGTATAACAATTATGCAAAAGGTAACATGTTTTTATTTCTTTAGTGCAGTGTATTCATTTGGTCTTGTCAGTAGTGTAACAACCAAATGAAGACGAGGAGGTCTGACATATTGCTTTGTTTATAACAGGGGTGTCCAGTCTTGCAAAGTCTGTCTCTAAGTCTTATCGAGCGCATCTGATGCAGCTAATGAAGGCCTTTAGATCAGTTGAAACAGAACAGGCAAGTGTGTTTGATAAGAGCTGGACTTGAACTCTGCAGCACTGGAAATCTCCAGGAGCAGAATTGGGCACCTCTGCTATATGATACATGTTTTTGTAATAAGGTAATAACATGACAGCATGCACTCAGCTAATGATACTGTGTGACAAATAAATATTATGTATAAAATATATAAATATGACCACAGTTTATGGCTTAGGGTCTTTAAATAATACTTTGTTACTGTATTACTTTTACACTTATATGATTATATGTTTTTTAAAATGTGCTACATACATAAACTGACCTTTACAAAAATCTTTGTTTCAATTAGTTACATTATAATTTGAATTAAATACATAATGTAAAATATGGCATTAATATCAATCAACAGTATTGTGAGTATTAATTTACATTTACGCATTTGGCAGATGCTTTTATCCAAAGCAACATACACTGCATTATACTGTACATTTGTTTCTGAGTATTTGCAATCCCACTGAGCCACAGGAAAGCACAAATTCCTGCACAATACTGTAAAACAGCAATAAACACAATCAATAGCACAAAACAAACCAGAGAACATCTGTTATGTTTAATTCCATTGCACCTAATAAAAAAAACCCATACAATTTAAGTGCACAAATATATTTTTACAACTGATCTATATGGTTTAAATTGACACATAAATTAAATTCACCCATGACTAAATTTACATTTACCCACACCAGACAAAGCATTTACCATTTCAAGTTCATAAAAGCGGCCCAAGAAGCTAATAAGACCAATATTGTGATTAAATAACAATACATGACCCATATTACAACAACCCAAAAGCATCATGACATTTCATCTGTTAACATTAGACAGTATGACCATTTAGTAAAACCTTCAACAATGAAATGCTGATCTCTGCTGAAACTGTGTGGATGACAGACAAAAAAACATTGTATTTTCTAAAACGCAAAAGAAACCAAATAAATCAAGGAAATAAGAAAAACAATATTACTATTATTGTTTCTCGGCTAAATAGCAAGAAGTTGGCAGTTTTTAAAAGACAAAAGTGCAAGTAAATAAATGAGTGGAATAAAGCTATGAAGTTTCTGACATTTTTAAAAGCACACAATGGCACCCGCAAGCATCTCTCAATCCCTCCTGTTTTCCTGTGATTTAGTTCTCTTGTTTGTCCTCTGCACCACCAATCCAGTCCAGAGCTGCTGTCATGGTTCCATCTCCACTTTGATGGGAAAAGCAGAGAAACGTTGCCCAGACGAATCCGCAGATGGCGGTGAATGGAGATGGCGGAATCAGGGAGAAATTCATGAACTAGTGTGTGAGACCCTCATCCTCAATTCAGATCAAAGACAACATGCAGCCTTTTATTTCCTGAATGGAAGCACATACAACACGTGTTGTATCTGATGTAATTCAGTAGAAATTATACTGTGTTGACATATGTTTATGACCAAATGGTGCAGATATCTGTCATTTACCAGTACAAACGACCAGTACGTTAGTCCACTCTGCCCAAAAGAAGAAAAAGGTTTTAGGACAATGATGGTGTTTCTTATAGCTTAACTCACCCACGTGACTTTCTACATGTTTTAAGACCTCCCTGCGTCTTCGGAACACAAATAAAGATATTTTTGATGACATCCGAGAGCTTTCCAAGCCTCCTCATAGACATCATGGTAATTCTCTCTGTCAAGGTCCAGAAAAGAACTAAAGACTTGGTTAGAATGCTCCATGTGATCACAGTGGTTCAATTGAATTTTTATGAAGCGACGAGAATACTTTCTGTGCGCAAAAGAAACCAAAATAACGACGTAAATCAACATATTCTTCTTCTCCCTGTAAGTCTCCGACGCACATTTGTTGGACTTTTGAGGCAGTCCTGCATGTTCAAAAATTTGCAAGAGACGTTTCTCCAAATTATATAGAAGTTTTATTATCAGATGTAAAAAGGTAACAAAGCTTTGGGTTGTCAGACGATCTCCTCACTCCACCACAAGCCAACAACCCAAATTATTCAAAAACACCCATATTTATTCAGTATGTGACGTCGTTCGCATCTTCTGACTCCTCCTCTGCCTTTTAAGGAGTGCTGCTCCCTTTCCACCAATCACCGTGCACCACGTATATCTGACTCCATCCTTCTTTCTTAGTTCCTGCAAAACAACATCCCCCTACAACACATGCCTCACATCCTGTGGTCAGTCGCCAGTCCTGAGGAATGTTCTCTAGAGACAGTTTCTTTTGGGGAGTGGTCTCCTAGAGACAGTTTCTTGTGGCCGGACAACATACCAACATTCTTAACATTCTTTTAGTAAAAAGAAAACACTCAATCATCTAATGCTTTTAATTATGTAGCGTTGTTTCTTAATCCTATGATTCATTAAAACACATCACAACTCATGATTATACTTAAAACATATGCAGTGGATTGATTCATAACATTTCTTTTATATGTGACTCTTTGTGTGTGTGTTTGTGTTGATTTAGATAATTTATGGTTCCAACCCCCACTTATCCTGTCTCACTTCTGCCACAGTAACTTTCCACTGAGAAAAGAAAGCACATGACAAAAGCACACAGCTTAATGATTTAATGAAAGAAAACACTTATTGATTATATTGATAATTAAATCATACTTTTATCTGAAAAATATTCCCACAATGTTGCGCTTTGAAAAAGGTTGTTTTTATTAAATGTAGCTCTATTAATCTAGTTATATTACATATAATGATATTTGTGTTAAAAACGATTTCAAGTTCAAAGTCGTTTATATGTTACCTTGATTGTCTTCTGCAGCTTCTCGGAAACCCTCTTTTATATTGCACCAATTTCTAGGATTATTAATAAAAAGTTGCAGGTGGTCAGTTTAATCAAGAATGGAGCTAAGGGGTTGCAGGAAAGTGGAGTGAAACCCCTGATCCAGGGGTGGCGAACCTGTTTGGCATGATGAGCCAAAAAATATACCTTATCACTGCAAAGAGCCACATATATGGAAAAAACTGTCTAACAAGAACTTTTTCACAAAATTACATAAATGAGCCTTTATAAGCCTACCTTTTTTAACATTAGTGTGACACCTGGCAGTCTTTCATTTCCACAATACTTTTTAGGTTTGGCTTGTATTCAGTTGTGGCGACTCGCAGTAACTATTTCACATGTCTGTCAGTAAGAAGAGAGCGATGCTTTGATTTGACTTGTTTCAGGGTGGAAAAAAGTGATTCACAGATGTAAGTCGACCCAAACATTGACAACAGTTTGAGTGCAGCCTGTTTGACATTGGGATATCTCTCAGTTGGCACCATATTCCAAAACTCCAAGGTTCCTTCCCACAGAGTACACTTAAGTCTGTCATCCTCAGAAAGTTCAATCATTTCAAGCTGAGATGCTGCTTCATCTTCCACTAAAGGGGCTTTCAAACAGTCTGTTTCAGCAGTGAACGGGTTGATGAGGAATGTAATCTCAGGTCTTTTTTGCCGTAAATCAGAGAATCTGTTTTCAAAACTCTGCTCAAGATTTTCAAGGAGTGTTGCATACCGTTCAGCACTCGCTTTTACAACCTCTGCTGCTTGTTCACTTGCCTTCAACAAAGAGGGAAAATGTGTGAGCTCTCTCTTTTGTAGATGTGTCTTGAACAGCTTGAGTTTGTTGATAAATGTGAAAACACTCTGCACCAAGTCAGGCAGCATCTTTAACCTCCCTTGCAGATCCACATTTAGTCCATTCAGATAATGCAGCATGTCGACCAAAAATGCCAAATCTGATATCCACTGGGGGTCATGCAGCTCAGGATAGTCCTTCTCTTTCTCCGCAAGAAACACCTTCACTGGATTCAAAAGCTCAAAAAAGCGGGAAAGAACATTACCTCTTGAAAGCCATCTCACAGTGCAGTGCAGAAGCACATCAGATGGAAGATCTTCATCAAGTTCAGCAATGAGATTTCGGAACTGTCTGTGATTGAGAGCATGCGTGCGTATAAAATTGACAATTTCCAGCACAGGTTTCGTTACGTGGTCTAAGTTTAGTTTTTTAGACACCAAGTGTTCTTGGTGAATAATACAGTGAAACTTCCAAAAATCTGGAAAATGTTCATCAGCTTTACACAACCCTACAAGGCCATTCTTAGATCCGACCATAGATGGCGCTCCATCCGTGGCAATTGCGGTTAGTTTTGATAACGGTAGATTGGCTTTCTCAACAGCTGTCATCAGTGTCTCTTTCAGGTCGATGCCACGAGTCCTGTCTGTCAGTGGCATAATGTCAAGCAGCTCTTCTTTAATCGTGCAGTCTTCTGACACAGACCGAACAAATATTGCCATCTGTGGCTTATCCTGAACATCGCAGGATTCATCAACAGCAATGCTGAAATACATGCACTTCTGAAGATCGGAATATACATTCGTTTCAACAGCGTTATTAATGTCCGATATTCTTTGTTCAACAGTGTGTCGTGACAATTGAAGGTCCGCTACCGAACGTTTCAAATGTTCGTTTTCGGGACAAAAAACATCAATAACATCATTGAGGCACTTTTTAATGAAGTCCCCTTCACTGTACGGCTTTTTAGCTCGCGCAATATTCCATGCCAGCTGATATGATGCTAATGTGACCGTCTCTGAATGTTTGGTAAATTTCCGAAAGAGCTGAGTTTGCTTCTCTGACTGACGTTTCTACGTTTTTACCTTGTGCTTTCGAAGTTCACTGCCTTTGGGAAATTCCCGGCCCTCGGTAGGATGGAGTGTGGGGAAATGGCGCTCAAGATTTGAAGCCTTAAAATGCGACAGTGAAGTCTGACATATCAAGCAGAATGGTTTTCCGTTTCTTTCAACAAAAAATATAAATCCTCCCATTCAGATTGAAATGTTCTGTGCTCATCTACATATTTGCGTTTAGCTGTACGCTTCCCTGACTCCGCCATGATGATTGCCAATTACAGTACGAACTAGACGAGGCTAGCCGCTAGTAGCGCATGACGTTCAGTACAAAAATAATTATTTAAAAAAGATACATTTCATTTTTTTATTTCAAAATCAATTTGTATACATTTCTGTTTAGTTTAGTTCAGTTTAATATAATTTAAAAACAAAAAATGCGATTAAGAAGCAACTTGTGGATAGATGATTTAAGAGCCGCAAAGAGGCAGTGAAAGAGCCGCATGTGGCTCGAGAGCCGCGGGTTCGACACCCCTGCCCTGATCCATATCATCAGCTACTTAAACTGAACGATTAAGGCTGTGGTATAAACGTTGCCCACTAGAGGGAGCAATTGGATAAGGAATCGTTTAAAGGGATATTTCACCCCAAAATGAAAATTGTCATAATCTGTTCACCCTCAATGTTCCACACCTTTATAATTATCTTTCTTGTGTGGAACATATAAAAATACATTTTGAGGATTTTGGTAATAAAACAGTTTTTGGTCCCCATTGACATCCATAGTAGGAAAAAATACTATGTCAATATGGAAATATTAAGTATGTGAAATATTTAAGGCTATTTTCAAATATCAAATAGTGTCTCATATTTTATTTACTTTTTTTGCATTTTAAAGTACTGTTGCTAGCTGTTAAGGCAGCTATATGTTGAGATGTGTCCACATTGTATAATTCATTTCATTTTTGTAATTTTGTAATGTTTTTTTCTGTGTAATGTTTTATTTAGCAGACAGTATTTCAATAAATCTGATACTAGGCTATTGCTTTTAAAGTAACAATAAAATTAATAAACTTTTTCCTCCAATAACGTGCATTTGGTAGCTGGTTCAGGTGTTTGATTAAGGTTGAAGCTAAACTTTGCAGGAC
Organism: Triplophysa rosa; assembly: GCF_024868665.1. Lineage (NCBI taxonomy): Eukaryota > Metazoa > Chordata > Actinopteri > Cypriniformes > Nemacheilidae > Triplophysa > Triplophysa rosa. The sequence goes on from NC_079896.1 coordinate 27,483,231, forward strand.
AGTGGGCCTTTAAAAATGTATATATATGACCCTTTCTGCTCAATTAATTTGTCCAAAGTGCAGTCAGCTGGTCTAACATATCCACCTCTGATAAATTAAATGTTCAATTAAATGCTGTAAATTATTCATAAATCATGTAGTATGGCGAATCCTTTTTGGCATAAGTATTAAGTTTTCTTACGATCATACTGTCTTCTATCTTTCCAGATGAAGAAGATGCTGTGATCCCTGAAGCCATCTACAGCGAACTCGAAGTCCAGGTTCTGACAGTGTAACAATTTACGCATAAAATTCAACACACTCAAGGATGAGAACCAGCAGCATTTCAGTTACTCTACTGGGTGTTTTCTTTACTGGTTCTATTAGATGTTTTTATTGACTTTGAAATGCAAGTCCTGCGTTGACATTTTATAGGGCACTTTCAGTTCTAACATTGTCTGTTTCATGTTTTATGAATATATAATAATTATTTTAATGTTCATAATTGTGACAGTTCTTATTAGCACACTGCTGTAGTTGAAGCTACTACACTTTCAATATTGTGACAAATAAACCACACTTTGATTTTAACAGTAAGAAGTATACCAGTAATCAAGTATACTGGACATTCTTTACTAGTGTATTGTTTTTAAAAAATGTAGTATATCGAGCAAAATCTATTGATGTTCGGAACATCATTGACTGCTTTTAAAACCACAAACTAGAGAAAATGTGCACAGATAAGATGATCACTAATACAAAGTTGCGGATTGTAAAGGAACAACATACATGAACTTCAACCATTGACCTAAGAGTAAGTACGGGTCAGGAAACCTCACCTTGTTGCAACCGATTTTGGGTTAATTTAGGCCTATTAATGTAAGAACCGGTTTTAAGCATGTAAACTATAAAAATTTTAAGTCTTCATTTCAATGGCTGAGTTAGGGCTGTTGCATATAACTATGTTGCCAGTTGATAGTCTGGTTATGGTGCACGGGAGTATCCCAAATCCACCCAGTAACAACTCCTACAATTCCTTGCATAAGTGTAAGTGGTTTTCTATAAGACAAAAACATAACACAAACACAGAAATTTCAATAAATATAAACCAGTAAACATTGCAAGCATTAATTACACATATAAATGAGCAAGGAAATAAAGTGAAGCGAAAATGTGTTATATGGGCTGATACAGCACCAGTAGTAAAAAAAATGTTTAGCATCTGAAATTTGACTCTTTTGTCTCGGTCTCTTCAAGTATGAGTTTTGTCAGAGGTTTATAACTTTTGGCGGAGGCAGACTGTAGTCGAATTTGAATAAAATTTGAAATGTCTATAAATCCTAATATTTCCGTTTCTGTATTGAAGTATTGAAAACCGCTCAGTCTGTCGTTTATACTCAGAATTCGCCGCCCACCTCGGGCACTGCAGAATCAACGAGCGCCAAACAGATGAGCCAATCAGAACCAGCCATGTTCGAGCTGCTTAATATCGCGGAGCTCAATTGGCCAGGCGCTTTCCGGGATTCGTCCAATCGGATGCGCGACTGCAGTGGGGGCCATGTGAAGAAGTTCTCTTTGTTCTTGATTTTGAACGAATACATTTTGTTGTTAAACTGAAAACCGGCTCGACAAATTGTCAGTCGTCGGATTTTTTACTGCCATGGATCATGTAAGCCGATTGTTAATGTGTTTGCGTTTTTGGACAGTGTCGTGCGAATTCTTTAGTAGAGTGTTCATGATTTGTAACGAAGCAAATACTAAGGTAAACAGATCTATATGACCATCAAGTCGATAAGGAAAACATGTCTTTATTTTTAGCATTCAACTGTGCCACTTCCTGTGGACCGTTTGGGCTTGGGTCAACTGGTTTATTAAGCTCCTCCCACTCCCGAAGAATATGCTTGTTCGACTTGATGCGGCGCCGCAAGATCCGACAGGAGGATGACATCACGTACCGCGAGAGCGATTCGAAAAACCATAAAAAGTTTCGCATCGTACTTTGATGTCATCCGCCTGTCGGCTCTTTCGGCACCGCATCAAGTCGAACAAGCCTAATCTTTCTAGGCGGTCTATGACGGCACACAATGCCATGGTCCAACAATGGTCAATTTTGCTTACTTGGCGTTAATCCCGTCACGTGAATGTTCACGTATGAATGTTCAATGTTCATCATATCTACACTAAACCCCGCAACATTGATGTAAGAAAATAGATCAACAGCTAAATTCTAGTCGGATGACCCAGTTCACAAATGAACATGTATAAAGATCCTATTCAAGACAACCACTCAATTTACATTTTTTATTTAAAAGACTGGAGGAAGGAATATCATTTACAGTGCTTGGTTTGGAATGAAATTACTGAATGTTTTGATCCCAGAAACAAAATAAAAATACAAAACAACAAAAATAAATCAAAACATTCTTTTTTTCTGAAGGTCACTGATTTCTCAGGAGAACTTCCATTTAATGGGAACTGCAATTACATAAAGTTCATGGTTTCTCTGAATCTCTTAGAGCTCATCTTTTTTCTGTGATAATTGTGTGGCGTGCTTTTCCACAAACTTGCTGAGTTCGTCGAGGTCCCTTTTACCGCCTTCAAGTTTGACTGGGCTCTGCTTGCTGTTGCTGGGAGCAAAGTAGATTGTAGGGAAACCCTCTACTTTATAACTCTCATGAGGCACATCATTAGCAGTGGCATCCATTTTGGCGATGACGAGATTCTTCTCATTCTTGTATTTCTTTCCGAGAGCAATGTAATCTGGCTCCATATTTTTACAGTGGCCACACCACGGAGCATAAAATTCAATTAGAACGTCTTTCTTGGCGTCCATGACAATCTCATCGAAAGTTTTGCCCACCACAACAGTCACTGGTCCTTTGTTGCTCTTGGGAATAGGTTGAGACTTTACAATGGGTTTCACCTTGCCTGTTAGAGAACAAAAGACATGTAAGCATTGATTTGAATTCGTAGCGACAAATGCTATACAAAAGACCAACTGTCCTCAGAGTTTAACAACCTACATCACTTGTTTTTATTTGCAGTAATAGGCTAGCTGGAGGTTTGCACAAAAATGTTAGGTTTAAAAATGTCAGCGTTTTTTTATTCAGATTAATTGCAAACCACATTTATCAATACTTCATGAGAAAATCCCCATAAAGAAAATTTGACATCTTTCTCTTATAACTAAGAATAATTAACAAACCCACATACCTTTTTTAAAGGCCATAACAAAGCTATGAAGCACATCCGAGTCGAATTCTTCTGGTTCCATGGCATATTTCTTTCCTCCCTCACCAAGAATGCCAACATTCACCTCTTCACCACTATCACTCAATCCAAGGCTCTTCAATTCATCAGCATAGTCTTCCTCATCCGCAATGGCAAATGTGTACTCAGGGAAGTCCTTTGCTACTTCAAGCACTTTGCTTCTCCAAAACTGTGTCGCTGTGGTAAAGATAACAAAAGGTGTCAGTGATGCACCAATGGGAACAGCTGTAATTGTATAGTGATGTTCGTGATACTTTACAGAGTTTTAAGTACAGCCAGTCTGTTATACACTTACCAACTCTGTAATCAAAACTGAAGTCTACTCCATAATATACAACCACAAGAGGTCGTTTGGTGTATCTCTTTGCATCATTGCTTTGTTTTCTATGTCCAACCAAAGGCAGTGCGTGCTTCTTGAAGAAATCTTGCACTTCTGAAGCAAGTGTGGAATCCTTTAGGAAAATATCAAATATCCCTTAGGAACACTATAAGAAAATGTTGTGCATCTTAGGATGTCAAACTCTAAACTTACTTTAACTGTTAATGAATGAGATGCTGGCTCATATTTAGATCTAAACCGCTCGGGATGAAGCATGACAACTTGTCCTGGGGAAGCCTTGAAGAATTTTGCAACTTCGCTATCAAATGTATGTAGAAACTTGAAGTCTTCCCGCAAGGAGTTACCTTCAGGAAGAAAGAACAGATTGTTAGTAACAAATTTTGATCTTAGCTCAACATAGACTCTTACACAATGCCTCATTTTTATTACTCACATGCTTCTTGATAGATCTCATATGCAGCATCTTCTTCACCAGAGAAAACTCCAACAATCGCAACATCATCTCCATCTTTGAGGAGCTCCTGTTTCTCTATGTCACCATATTAACTCGCAAAGTCTTTATTTCAAGAACTGCGTGGTGTACTATAGTTATAATAACATCTGAAGATACGAACACCGTACACTGTATGCCGTGATAACTAACTGTTACAAGAGAAGTGTCTAAAACAGTCCTTTTTCTTACTGGCATCTGTATAAGGATTAAAGAATGATTCGTCAGACTCGGGCTCGAACTGGTAAGGTAAAATCGACGCCATCTCTCTCTATACACTGTTAATATCCAACCACCTGCAAACCGTAATACAGCAGTAATGATAGGCTGGTCCATTTGCGACACATGCTGAACGCGTTTGACCAATCACAGCAGACTAGACCATTTGACCAATCACAGCAGACTAGACCATCTGACCAATCACAGCAGACTACACTATCTGACCAATCAGATCAGACTACGCTGGCGGAAAGGCGGAGATTACACAGATGAATCGCGGAACGAATCATTTGAGAGTCAGTCAAGAAGTAAGGTAATAAAAACTGCTTATTATTACGAAATAATAGTATTTTTACATCATGTATGTACATAAACTTGTTGTCGGACACTCCATAAACCAAAATAAGCCCTTAAAAATATTGAGGAATGTACTCTTTAAGAATTTGGTGGGTTCTTATCAGAACTAGTACTGGCCGCAGATAGACTCCTTGTCGTTGGTGACTTTAACATCCACGTAGATAACGTTACAGATGCCTTAGGAATGGCTTTCAAAGACACTCTTAACTCCATGGGCATTAGTCAACATGTGTCAGGACCCACTCACCTTCGTAATCATACTTTAGATTTAATACTGTCTTACGGTATAAATGTGGACGACGTTAAAATCCTTCAGCAGAGTGAAGACATTTCGGATCATTATCTGGTATTATGTTTGCTTCACTGGCCTACGGCTGCAAATAAAACTCATTGTTACAAATATGGTAGAACAATAACTTCAACTACCAAAGATGCGTTTCTCGATAATCTGCCCGAATTGTCTCAAATCATGAGAAATAACGTTGAAGATCTTGACATTACCACTGAAAATTTTAATTCCACCTTCTCGGTAACGCTGACAAAGTTGCTCCACTACGTTTAAAGAAGATTAAAAATGGCAGCCCCACACCGTGGTATAATGAACACACTCAGGCTCTAAAGAAAGCGGCCCGAAAAATGGAGCGCAACTTTAAGAAAACTAAATTAGAGGTATTTCGTACAGCATGGAAGGATAGTATTCGAAAATACAGGAAAGCCCTAAAAACTTCTAGATCCGCCTATTTTTCATCACTAATAGAAGAAAACCAGCACAACCCTAGGTTTTTATTTAACACGGTGGCTAAATTAACAAAAAATAAATCGTCAGTGACTTCTGATCCTGTATATCAGCATAGCAGTGATGAATTTATGAACTACTTCACATATAAAATCCAAGATATTAGAGAAAAAATTATAACAATGCAATCAGAAGTGAAACCCGCTGAACAAACTAACTACAGCGCCCTTAAGGAGAAAATGCAATTATTTTATACCTAGATCAAGATGAGCTGTCTAAAATTATTAGATCATCTAAATCAACAACATGCATACTAGACCCTATACCTACAAATCTACTGAAAGAGATGCTCCCAGAAATTATAGATCCTCTTCTTGGTATTATTAACTCATCTCTGACATTAGGACATGTGCCTAAAGCATATAAGGTGGCTGTTATAAGGCCCCTTGTCAAAAAACCCCAACTCGACCCTAGAGAACTAAGGAACTACAGGCCTATATCGAATCTACCTTTCATATCTAAAGTTCTGGAAAAAGTAGTTTCAACTCAATTATGCTCCTTCCTCCAAAGGAATGACATCAATGAAGAATTCCAGTCTGGATTTAGAGCATGTCACAGTACAGAGACTGCTTTGATCAGAGTTACAAATGATCTGCTATTGGCGTCTGACCGAGGTTGTATCTCGTTATTGGTGCTGCTAGACCTTAGTGCTGCATTCGATACCATTGACCACAGCACACTCCTACATAGACTCGAAAATTATGTCGGCATTAAGGGAATAGCTTTGAAATGGTTTAAATCTTATTTATCCGACCGTTTTCAATTTGTAGCAATAAACAATGAGGTGTCACGCAAATCGCAAGTCCAGTACGGTGTACCACAGGGCTCAGTCTTAGGGCCTCTGCTCTTCGCATTATACATGTAGGTGCGACACGGAGTTAGCTTTCACTGTTATGCTGATGATACTCAACTTTATATTTCCTCGAAGCCTCATGAAACACAGCAGTTCCATCGAATAATGGAATGCATAGTCGATATAAAAAACTGGATGAGTAACAACTTTTTATTACTGAACTCGGACAAAACGGAAGTGTTACTTATTGGACCGAAAACTGCTATAAGTAACAACCAAGAATACTGTTTAACTATTGACGGATGTTCCATAAAACCCTCGTCGTCAGCAAAGAATCTTGGCGTTCTATTCGATAGTAATCTGTCATTTGAGAGCCACGTCGCCAACACCTGTAAAATTGCGTTTTTCCATCTTAAGAATATATCTAAACTACGTCATATGCTGTCAATGTCAGATGCAGAGAAGTTAATTCATGCATTCATGACATCAAGACTAGATTACTGTAATGCACTGTTAGGTGGTTGCCCTGCAGGCTTATTACAAAAACTCCAATTGGTCCAAAACGCGGCAGCTCGAGTTCTTACTGTGCGTTCAGACCGCCGCCGTTGAGCGCGTCAAAAATCGCTCTGGCTGCCCTGCCAACAACGCTGTAGAAAGAGTCTTGGGCGCGCTGACGCTCTGACGTAGATCGAAATCTTATCTTGTATTTAAAGGGGCCTCAAAGCAAACAAGCTTGTTGATCTTGTGCAGACTGACCACAAGAAATTGATCGGTGGAAAAAACTTTATTGTAGTTACAGTTTGCTAACGAAATAATATTCTGCAGCAGTAACACTGTTTTGCATTCTCTGGCGCTAAATTAGCATGAAATTTCCGCTTATTTACAGAAAATGTATAACGTTAATGACGTAAAATCATCAGCAACTCACAAGGAACACAAACAATCTCAGACACCTTGGTCCAGCATCATTTTTTTTATTTATGTCCCTGTACGCAAACAGGGACGCGTCGTATAGGATTGGGAAACCCGCCACAGCAGTTATCAACTTCTCCTCCATTTTGCTTGGGAACTAATGTGGTCGGAACCAAAGTTTACAGGGCTGCTTTCTCTGGAATCACTCAAGAGATGGACTTCTACGTTCCGATTGGTTGCCGCCGAACCCGTCATAGCTCATTACCATAAAGTTGACCTGATTTCAACTCTCCTTGACGGCCAGAGACGCGCCGCGCCGCTCCTCGCCGCTGCGCCGCCTCACATTGAAAATGAATGACTTCCGGCCACTTTGAGCTCTCGACGGCGGCGGTCTGAACGCACAGTTACAGTACAAAAAAGTATGAACATATTAGCCCGGTTCTGTCAACCTTGCACTGGTTACCTATAAAGCATCGCGTTAACTTTAAAATCTTGCTTATTACCTATAAAGCCTTACATGGTTTAGCTCCTCAGTACTTGAATGAACTCCTTTTGTATTACAGTCCTTCACGTGCATTACGCTCTCAGGCGTCCTGTCAGTTGGTAATACCTAGAATTTCAAAATCAAGTGCAGGTGGTAGATCCTTTTCCTATCTAGGCCTAAACTTTGGAATAGTCTTCCCTGCACTGTCCGGGAGGCAGACACACTCTGTCAGTTTAAATCTAGACTACCGGGGGGGCTGCTTTAGAATTTTAAAGTTTTACTTAATTAATATTGCATATAGGAATTTATAGTCTGTTATATTTGACCTGTGCTTCTCTCTCCTTTATCCTAAATGTGTGCTCTCACTGAGCGTGTGTGTGTGGTGCTGTGTGTGTGTGTGTGTGTGTGGTGTTGTGTGTGTGTGGGTTTGTGTGCTACTTGTCTGTGTACGTACGTGTGTGTGTGTTGTGTGTGTGTGCGTGCGCATCCGTGTGTGTGTGTGTCTCTATGTCTATGTGTGTTAGTACGTGTGCATATTGTGTGTGTGGAGTGTTTTGTTGTGGGTTGTCTGTCTCCTGTGTTTTCAACCTTTTCTTGTTTCTGCAGGTACAACTTTAATTATTTTGCTTATAGTCAATATGTCTCATGTACAGCTGCTTTGTAACAATGAAAATTGTAAAAGCGCTATATAAATAAAGTTGAGTTGAGTTGAGTTAACCTATGCCATGTGGAGCCCATATCGCCCAGATAAAACCCATATGGGGCCCACATACAAATGTTCAAATGTAGCATTTAAAGGAGTTTAAAGGCATAATATGTATTTTAAGCAAAAATCGTGTGCCCACATGCAGCCCATAAAGGTCCCATAAGGGCAAACCTATATGGGACCCAAATTTGTAATCCCACATGGGGCCCATATATTTTGCCCTTTTTTACCCATGCCCATGTGGAGCCCATGTCGCCCAGATATAACCCACATGGGGCCACATACCAATGTTGGCTGGGTGTTTATTTACTTATTCATTTATGTGCAAAAAAGATAGATTTAAGTGACCAATATACTTTAATATTACTTAAATATATAACAATGAGGCAATAATAATTGCTTTAAATAAAGTATTAAAACTGAGTGATCATATGGTTTTAGTGAACAACATTAAAATTAATTAAGACTGATAAACAATTTTTTTTGTCTATTATGTATTCTAACAAATGCTTGCAGAGGGCACCAGCGGCCTATCAAACTTACACTCTCAAAAGCTAATCGGGATGAGGATGGATGCGATTTTAAACTGTTGCGTTGTATTCTTGTCAAAAGTTGTGTGCGTGCCTTTTAAAGTCAGTTTATTTTCCATGGTGTTTATAATGTTTATGCCTTGTCATTATTCCCGTTTGATAATGGTTTGTTTGTTTGAAATGGATATATATATATATATCTTCCCGAGGTTTTTTTTCTCTCCATTATTCATCATTGGAGTTTGGGTTCCTCGCCACAGCAGAGCAGTGCAGTGTTGGCTTGCTCACCGGGAGACTGCATTTATTTATTTTCATTTATTTATTAGATATTATTTATTAAATGATCTTGCTTGGTCTATAAACACCATGCACTGTGCTGTGTTTTACCTTTCTGTGTTTTTCTTATTTGCTCCTGTAAAGCTGCTTTGGAACAATGCACATTGTGAAAAGCGCTATATAAATAAAATTGAATTGAATTGAATGATATTCGATATATATATATATATACATATGAAAGTAAGTTTGCAGATCTTGCTTCACGTGTATCTTCCCATTTTATGATTTTCAAAATTTTCGTCCATTTTTTTATATTTGATCACTTTCATAATGTTTAATTGCTCCGTGAGCGAGTGCTTATTGACGCACGAGGCTGAGCGGCTCCGCCTGTTGCCACAGTTACCGCTAAGTCTNTCTTGTGTGCTAACTGTTTCTCTTTTTAAGCGAGTATACTACGATCCAATCGAGCAACCTTGGTAAATTGGAATTGCACTTCAAACCGGGTGAGATATGGCTTCTATTCTATTCTATTCTATTCTATTCTAATAATAGTATGGCTACTATTATTGTTACTTGCACCTCATGCCATATGTTTAGCTTACAAACCAGAGGCAAGATGATATTCCACAGTGTGAACAGAAAGCAAGCTAACACGCTATTGCTATGCTAACGGCGTTAAGTTAACTATCACATTTGGTTTAGACTCTTCCAAGTAAATAACAGGAACAGGGTTATTGAGATATCAGGATAAGTTAGCAACGACAATAATAATTAACGATAATAAAATACACTAATATTAGAGCGAAGTGGGAAGCGCACTGATACAAACAAGCTGCCGGCAGCGATGCAGGAAACAGGAAACAGGAAACCTGTCGGCAAACGTGTGAACGTTCGTTCGTCTAACGTGTCTGCCTTGACTAATTTTAAATAGCGCACATAGGCTATACAGATATACTGTACGTACAGCTACTTGTAGCCTATGATGGTCTTGTGTTATTTGAGACACACTGTTCAAACAGTGTGGGATACAAGATTTGATCATTAAAGCTATTATTAAATTAGATGAAGTATTTTTTAACAGTAGATAGAACTATTACATAGGCCTATATCTTTAACATCATTGAAGAATATCAAGAAAATACTATTTAGGGCTGTGAAAAAACTAGTTTCACAATAGATAAAGCTTTTAATGTATTTTACTGTCATGACTCTGCTTCATCATGTCATGTCTATTCTTGGTCTTGTAGCAGAGTCATGGCAAAGCCTTAGGTTTTATGTGGAGAGAGAGATTGTTGACCTTTCGGCCTTCCATACTCACTCTCTCTCTCCGGTCCGCGTCTCTGTTCCCGCCATCTCGTTTCTTCTTTAACTTTCCCTGAGTGTTTTATTACCGACACCTGCCCCTTGCTAATTAGCCTTTGTCTGTCTCCCTATATAATACCCTCATGTGTCATTGTCCTGTGCTCGGCCATTGTATTCAGTTCGTCTTGTTGCTCGGCCAGTGTTGCCCAATATTGGCTGTTCCTGTCGTGCTGTTTCACCGTCAGTCGAGTAAGTGTCCAGTTTAGTTTATGTCTAGTGTTTTTTCCTCAGTTTAGTGTTAGTTAGTCCTCGTCCTGTTATTTATCCTGTTTGTTCTGTTCTGCCCCATCGTGGGTCTTCGTTTTGTGTTTTGTATTTAATAAATCTTGTTTTGTTAACCCTTTAATCTCCGCTGCCTGCAATTGGGTTCTCCACACCTCACATTTCGTGACATTTTACTATATTAATTATGTGCAAGCATGATAGGAAACATACAATAACAAGTAAAAAGTAAGGTCTAGAATAGACTGGTTACATTACTTATGTTCTAAATGCCTATTTTATAAAAAATAATTATATGCAATCTAGCAAGCTCATTTAAACTAAGTGGTCAATACCGAAATGAAAGGAGCCCATATACTGTATATAAAACCTAAAAATAAAACCACCAGTAGGTGGCGTCAAAGCACTGTTCTGTTGAGATTACATGGGCTAATGTTCAACCTATTGTTTCAAAACCACAAAAATATATTTAATACCCACGCAACTGCTCTACTTAGAATTGTTTTGCTGTGGTGCTGTTTGGAACAATATTTTAATTGACTATTGTGTGAAATGCCAGTCATTAACAACTTGTTTCTTTACATGTATTCTGATTTTAATTCTAAACACTGCTTATTGCAGGTACATAAAAACAACTATTTACAAACTTGTTTTTTCCCTCTGTATTTTCCCCAATGTATTTTTCTCAACTGGCAGTTGTTTTCATGATATTTTAAAATTATTTTAAAATTTGGTTACCCAGAAATGAAACGTGAATTTCAAGTGGCTGTGTTATAAATAGAAATATAGGTAAATGTATGTGCTGTTGTTGGTTCCCACGACATGCTACATTTTAATGTTTTAATGACAACAAGAATTTCTTGGCTTTAAATGATCACAATCCGAACACAAAACTGTAGCATAACATAATAATAGCATAATCATTTATTAAATGTGGTTGTGCATCTGAGGTAGTTTCTGCTCAGTTGTTCAGCCGGAAAATATAAACAAAATGAAAAATGGAGCTCTGGAGTATTAAGTCATCAGGTCTTCAAGCAAGAGAAGTGTTACAGACCCGCTCTTATTTATAGCAGGTGATCAACAATACAATAAGCTACAAAGTGAACTAACATCATAACCTAGGAAGTTCGTCAGTACAATAGACTTGAGAATAGATTAATATGATAACCTGCAGACATTATGAATAAAATAGCCTTGATAATAGTTTAACATGGTAATCTACAGACATTAGCAGACATCTATCTATCTAAAGCCCAAAACACAAATGGCACATAAACTAAAGTACTGTCCTACATCAATTACATAAGACTGTACATCCTGTTTTAAGTGTGAATGGCTTCTACACTAATACCAGCTTTTTGTCTCTCTATGAGGCCCACAGACCAGGTCCAACCAAGCCTGATGATGTTTCATGTACCACTGGGATATCGGAGGCCAACAGACCCAGCTCGCCCAGCCTGAGTCTCATCATTGCACTGCCATGGACATATGGTGCCCCGAGAGGCCCAGCATTTATAATTCAAAACACATTCATATAAATATTATATTATAGTTGATCATTTGTATTTATTAATTAATATTAAACATAGCATTTCAATTAATATAATATACAAACCCGATTCCAAAAAAGTTGGGACACTGTACAAATTGTGAATAAAAACAGAATGCAATGATGTGGAAGTTTCAAATTTCAATATTTTATTCAGAATACAACATAGATGACACATCAAATGTTTAAACTGAGAAAATGTATCATTTTAATGGAAAAATAAGTTGATTTTAAATTTCATGGCATCAACACATCTCAAAAAAGTTGGGACAAGGCCATGTTTACCACTGTGTGGCATCCCCTCTTCTTTTTATAACAGTCTGCAAACGTCTGGGGACTGAGGAGACAAGTTGCTCAAGTTTAGGAATAGGAATGTTGTCCCATTCTTGTCTAATACAGGCTTCTAGTTGCTCAACTGTCTTAGGTCTTCTTTGTCGCATCTTCCTCTTTATGATGCGCCAAATGTTTTCTATGGGTGAAGGATCTCTCACTGTCATAATGTCATCAGTCACAAATGCCAGTCGTAAATATTAAACACGATTAATACATTTGTAGTGAAGATGACTGACAACAACTGCTTAATAAATTCAAAGACTATAATTTTTAGACACCACACAATGAACAATTTTATCTGCGATTTGAAACAACGACTGAGAACAACTGGAATAGACTAGGCACGGTTATTGGTTATGATCAAATTCCATTCATAATCGTAGTTAAAATCGTTAAATGTGTCCCCAGTTTAACTTGTAAGACTAGTCTAAAACAGATTTATGCAACCGAACTTAATCAAGTGAAGATTTTATGCAAACATTTGTTTTGAGTATGTGCATATCTATTAGACATTTGTGTCGTTTGTTGTGAAATTGCAATATTTAATTATATGCAAAAACAACAAGAAAATGTCTTTCAAACATATTGACCTGTTCTCAAAATATTGGTATGGTATTGTGTGGTTGCTGTTTTTAAGACTTTTTTTGGCTTGTGTGTTACAGATGGAGATGCAGCCGTGGAGGTAGAAAGTGGAAACAAAATTCCAATTACCCTTGAAGATGTGCTTGTGTTTGCTTCTGGAGCATCTGCTATACCTCCGTTTGGCTTCAGAGAGAGTCCAAGTCTTCTATTTCTTCATGAAGACCTAAATGGCAATCGGCGGATGTTTCCAGAATCAAACACTTGTGCCATTACCTTGATGTTGCCCATTCGACATGATTATGGAGACTTCTGTCATTTCATGACAACAGACATAATTCAGTCCCCCGTGTTTGGGGTAGCCTAAACCCCTTTTCCCAAACCTTTTTATTGCTGGACCACTGTTGTTTTTTTACAATGTTTTTATTTCTGTATATTTAGGGCCCGAGCACGGAGGAGCAAGCCCCCGGCTTGCACCGTAGTGCAGAGCCCTATTGTTTCTGTGTTCGTCTCCCTCTTTGATCGCTAATTTGAAGGCCTAAACATGCTCAAAAACTCACAATAACTTGCACACGCATCAGACGTGGCGAAAATTTACGTCTGATAGGGGTTTCAAAAATGGCTCGCTAGCGCCACCTAGAACTGCCCAGGCCGCTACGCAAAACGTACATGCACCAAATTTGGTGGGTTTATAGAACACCCTGAATCATTAAGAAAAGTCTCTTGGAGCATATCTCTAAACCCAACAGGAAGTCCGTTATTTTTATTCTCCTGTGCAATTTTGTAATTTGTTTCAATTTCCAGTCGTCGTACTTTAACGAACTCCTCCTAGAGTTTTAATCCGATCAACATCATCTTCATGTCATTCTCATCTTAAGGCCTTTGCGAAGCTAAATTGCGGAGATCTTGACTTTTCGTGGGGGATCGTGACCCTGGCGGCCATCCAAAGTTTGGCGTTTCGCCATGAACAGGAAGTTGTTGTAACTCAGACATACAATGTCCAACAGGCCCCAGACTTCACATATTTGATAAAAGTCCTGGCCTGAAGACATCTACATGGTAATTTTCAGATAGCACCACCTGCAGGAAACAGGAAGTGAAATGTTTTAAACTGTGTTTAACTCCTCATAGAGATTTGAACAGATCAGCATCATATTTGAAGAGTACAGCCAGTATGATCTTCAGACCTTTGTGAAGATACATTGAAAGATCCTAACTTTTCTCTGAGGGGCGTGTCCGTGGCGGCCTGATAAAGTTTGATGTTTCGCCATGAAACAGGAACCTATAGTAACTCAGGTGCACAATGTCTGACCAGTCCCAAACTTCACATGTTTGATAAGAGACCTGGCCTGAAGACATCTACATGGTAATTTTCAGATACTGTTATAGCGCCACCTGCAGGAAACAGGAAGTGGCATGTTTTAAACTGTGATTAACTCCTCATAAAGATTTAAACAGGTCAGAATCATATTTGGCCAGTATGATCTTCAGACCTTTGTGACGATACATTGCAAGAACCTAACTTTTCGTTGAGTGTCCTACCATAATTTGCCTGCATTAATTTTATCGCATACGATTACACATATCCATGTCAGTGTTCAATTATAGCAATAGCGCCACCAGCTGGCAACAGGAAGTGACATGTTTTAACCTGTGATTGTCTCCTCATAGAGATTCAAACAGGTCAGCATCATATTTGGCCAGTATGATCTTCAGACCTTTGTGACAATACATTGCAAGTTCCTGACTTTTCGTTGAGGGGCGTGTCCGTGGCGGCCTGACAAAGTTTGATGTTTCGCCATGAAACAGGAAGCTATAGTAAGTCAGGCACACTATGTCTGACCAGCCTCACACTTCACATGTTTGATAAGAGTCCTGGCCTGAACACATATCCATGTCAGTGTTCACTTATAGCAATAGCGCCACCAGCTGGCAAAAAGGAATGTGACACATTTAAGTAAATAACAAATCCTACTATACA
>NC_079896.1:27499712-27500867 GCF_024868665.1 Triplophysa rosa
TTGGGGTTATTTATTCCATCTATTGTCAATGGACGACTGTTGATGATAGCCATCGCCTCATAAAACAATGTTCTCAGAGATGAATCGTCAAGTCTACCTGGACATTGAGAAAGTGTGGCATTTAGCACACTGCGAACAGACCGTATTTGGCGCTCCCAGACCCCTCCTGTGTGACTTGCTGAGGGAGCATTGAAAACAAATTCACATTGGTTTTCATTGAGAAACAACTCTAGACTTTTGACATCACACTCTTTGAGAGCATTTCTGAGCTCATTTCTAGCTCCTACTAAATTCGTCCCGCAGTCACAGAAAAGTTGATGAACAGCTCCTCTGAGACTAATGAAGCATCTCAAGGCATTGATAAATGTGTCTGTTGACAGATCTTCAAGCATTTCGATGTGAACCGCTAGTGATGAAAGGCAGGTGAAAATGATTCCATACCTCTTGTGCTCCTTCCGAAATCTCTTTACACTAAACGGACCGAAGTAATCCATACCCGCGTAGAGGAATGGTGCAGAGGCTTCAACTCGCTCCTTGGGCAGCTCAGCCATTTGCTGTTGCTCTGTTGGTCGTCTGAGCTTACGGCATTGAACACATCCATGAATCAATTTAGCAACAGATTTACCTCCGCCGATGACCCAGAATCCATTTGCTCTGAGTTCCATGAGTGTCAGATACCTTCCTTGATGACAGACCTTGGCGTGATAGTGGGCCAAAATAAGTTCAACTATGTGGCTGTCCTTTGGCAGAATCACTGGGTGTTTTAACTCTTCACTCAGAGATGACTGTTTCAATCTTCCTCCTACGCAAAGAAGACCTCTCTTCATGATGGGATCAAGGGGGAAAAGTGCACTTGTGCTTGGAAGAACATTTCTTCCTTGAATCACCCTTATGTCTTGGGAGAAAGCTTGCTGTTGGACGAGCTTAATCACAGCATCTGAAGCTCTTTCACATTCTTCCACAGTGACAATGTCGTTGTGGTACTTCTGTGCTGAAAGCAGCCTCTTTATTCTAGCAACAACTTTGATGAGTGTTCTCCAAGAAGAAAAGCGATTGAATCGGCTAAGCAGGTCTGAACTATCACTGACTCTGGTTGCGAAGTTTTGGGTTAATCTGACCTCAGGATCTCCTACAAGTAAGTCATTTGAGAAGTGA
>NC_079896.1:27506377-27508224 GCF_024868665.1 Triplophysa rosa
CTGTGACCCACTCGCATCAGACATCTATAGTTTAGACACTCAAAGGTTTAGCAGACAGCAAGAAGGCAAATTTCCTGTTCAACATACAGACATATACATTGTATACATGCAGTGAATACACCATAACATTAACATCGGATATAATCTGTACGTTCTGTAAATTTGTAAGCTGTGAAACAAATATGCAAAGTCAACAACTTAAAATCTTTAAGTTCCTCACTGTATGTACACCTAAATATCAGGATGTCCCTTTAAATATTTAAGTTTCAACACAGTCTCACAAGGAAGAAGATAAGGTATCTGCAGCTCGTTTCACTTATCTTTCTTTTATCTGAAGTTTAACTCTTAGCGCCACAGTGCGTTGTTGTTGACTTATCTCTGATGTATGCACATGGTTACACGTTTACCGTCATAATCAGTCTCTTGCTCACACCATGCAATCATGAAACAGCAGCGATGTGGTGAAAGCCTCAAAAGCCGCGTCGCATCACACGAAGGAACAGCAGCATTGCGATGAAAGCAGATGCAGCATTGCGATGAAAGCAGATGCAGCATCCCGTCGCACTCACGCGATGAAACAGCAGCGGAGAGTTTTACTGTAGCGGCCCCTTTGGCATTCGAAACATGAGGCAGAGAGTTTTGACGGGTGTTTGCAGTTTTATTCAGCCTTGATGCAATCAACTCAAGGAATGTCGTGATTGTTTTACTCTTTCCATACATCACAACACTTCAATGCACCACACTGCACTTTATCCTTACTGCATCGTTTACAGAGGTGGACGAAGTACACAACTTCCTTACTTGAGTGAAAGTACAGATACTACTGTTCAAATATTACACCACTACAAGTAAAAGTTGTAAAGACAGATTCTTACTTAAGTAAAAGTACAGAAGTACATCCTTTTAATAGTACTCAAGTATTAAAAGTAAATTTCCTGTGCATTGTTTTATTGTCGTATACCTTATGCCTCTGAAGCAACCTACTGAATACACTGAGTAGCTCACAGTATCAGTTGTATTAAATGAGTTGTTCATTTCAAAATTTGCCCCCATTGACTTTCCATAGTAATTTTTATTCCTACTATGGAAAGTCAATGGCGGCAAAGTTTGCAGTGAGCAACTCCTTTAAGAGCTGTATATGTTTAGCACATATATGTTTAGTTTAGATATAATGATCATTTAGCCTAATTATCCTCATTAGCCCCCTAGGCCTATATGTATTTATGAGCAGTGTTCTTTTATTTTGTATGTTCCTTTTACTACCATGGCCGAGAAGTGCAAAACAAAACAACAAGTTGCAAAACTAAAAACAAATCTAAAAGCAAAATAAAAAATCCAAAATGACAAATCTGAAAACGGAATATCAAATCTAAAAACAGAATAGCAAATCTTAAAACACAACAACAATTCGGGAAACAAAATAACAAGTCAAAAACCACATCGACAAGCCAGAAAGCAAAACGACAAGTCAGAAAACACAACGACAAATCAGTCAAACCGGAAAAGGTTGGTATTTTGTTGAAACGGCATAGCTACTGCTGATTGGATGAAACTCCTGCCAATTAGTGATGGGAAGTTCGAGTCATTTTTGCGATTCGGATGATAGAATCTCGTTCAGCAAAATGAACGAATCTTTTTTCGAGTCATTTCATTCATCTGAGCAAAATTAATGTTGCATGTTAATAGCCAAATTACCTCATAACGTTTATTTACGTCATGACTGGTGTGTAAAGAACCCAAGCACAGGCAGGCAGTGACGGAGTTAACAAAACAAGACTTTAATAATAAATACAAAAGACTAAACAAAAACCCACGATGGGGTGCAAAACAGAACAATAACTAGGACA
>NC_079896.1:27508382-27509430 GCF_024868665.1 Triplophysa rosa
AGAGAGAGAGAGAGAGAGAGAGAGAGAGAGAGAGAGAGAGAGAGGTTGGTGAAGATCAGGACGGAGATCTTCTGTTGGTGAAGATCAGCACGGAGATCTTCTGTCAATGACAGCTACACAGAAATATTTTTATATTGGCTATATAATGTTATCTGTGGGTTTGCATGCTGGTTAAATTACAACAACTCTACCATCAACACTTAAATGATTAAGTATCTAATAATGTTAGATAATATTAAGATATTATTAAATATCTTATTTTGTGGCCCATATCAACAAGTGATCAAAATGAAATCACACTGGAATAATATTATGGCAAGGGACATCTTTATAATAAAGATTTTAACTAAAAGGTTAAACTGAAAAAAAAACATGTTTTGTTAACATCAAGTCGGAGCAAGTTGTCACATTTATGGGTCATGCTGTCACACGTGTTAAATGTTGCACTTGCTGTCATCTGTTGGCCAAGGGTTTTATATTTTTTATATCCCTGTTTGGTTAAATAAAATAAATGGTTATTCACTGTTATTACAGGTTAAATGTGTTGAATACTGTATATGTTTGTAGAAATTATTAATAGGCTTTTAGTAGCCAAAATTTCAAGGTGTCTACACAGACATTAACGTTCATAAAAACCCTTAGGAATAATCACTGATATTAAAATTGTGACAAATATTTAAAGGTCAGAAAAAATATTTAACACATGCATGAAATAAACAGCGCAGGGAGAGAGAGAGAGAGGGGGAGCGGGAGGGAGAGAGAGAGAGAGAGAGAGAGAGAGAGAGAGAGAGAGAGAGAGAGAGCGAGCGAGACCAATTGTATCCAATGAAAGTTAAATACGTTAAATAAAGTTAAAGGATTTTTATTAAAACATATTTTATATGATGTGCGGATAATACATGTGTAGGGAGAGCAGGCTTGGACACTCAACATAAAACAGCGCGCAGGAAATGATAATAACGCGTGCCCACGTCCGCCTTCACACGAGCATACGCTTTGGCGAGAGAGAGAGAGAGAGAGAGAGAGAGAGAGAGAGAGAGAGAGAGAG